>NW_010164553.1:5953-7187 GCF_000695765.1 Mesitornis unicolor | reverse complement strand
CGATGGAGATGGGCGTCCGCAGGGCCGAGGCTGCCAGGGGGACGGGGACACGGTCAGGGGACAGGGGAGATGGTCAGGGGATGGGACGTGGGGACGGGGATGGGACAAGGGGACACGGTCAGGGGACACAGGGAGGGGATGGGACAAGGGGACACGGGCAGGGGATGGGGACAGGACACGAGGACACGGGATGGGACCGGGTCACGGGATATGGGGCGCAGGGATGGGACGCAGGGGATGGGACGCAGGGGATGGGACGCAGGGGATGGGACGCAGGGACAGGGTCAGGGGACATGGGCAGGGGATGGGGACAGGACACGAGGACATGGGATGGGATGCAGGGGATGGGACACAGGGACAGGGTCAGGGGACATGGGTAGGGGATGAGGACAGGACACGGGGACACGGGATAGGACAGGGTCAGGGGACATGGGCAGGGGATGGGGACAGTGGAAGGGCATGGGACACGAGGACAGGGGATGGGACAGGGGACACAGGAGACATGGGATGGGACAGGGTCAGAGGATATGGGCAGGAGATGGGACACAGGGACAGGGTGAGGGACACGGGCAGGGGATGGGGACAGTGGAAGGGCATGGGACACGAGGACAGGGGATGGGACAGGGGACACAGGAGACATGGGATGGGACAGGGTCAGGGGATATGGGCAGGGGATGGGGACAGGACATGGGGACACGGGATGGGACAGGGTCAGGGACGATGGGACAGGGTCCGGGGATAGGGGCAGGGGATGGGGACAGGACATGGGGACACGGGATGGGACAGGGTCAGGGACGATGGGACAGGGTCCGGGGATAGGGGCAGGGGATGGGGACAGGACATGGGGACACGGGATGGGACAGGGTCAGGGACGATGGGACAGGGTCCGGGGATAGGGGCAGGGGATGGGGACAGGACATGGGGACACGGGATGGGACAGGGTCAGGGACGATGGGACAGGGTCCGGGGATAGGGGCAGGGGATGGGGACAGGACATGGGGACACGGGATGGGACAGGGTCAGGGACGATGGGACAGGGTCCGGGGATAGGGGCAGGGGATGGGGACAGGACATGGGGACACGGGATGGGACAGGGTCAGGGACGATGGGACAGGGTCCGGGGATAGGGGCAGGGGATGGGGACAGGACATGGGGACACGGGATGGGACAGGGTCAGGGACGATGGGACAGGGTCAGGGGATATGGGTAGGGGATGGGGGACAGGGGCAGGGGG
>NW_010164553.1:0-5843 GCF_000695765.1 Mesitornis unicolor | reverse complement strand
CAGGGGACAGAGCCCACCAGCATCCACCCCCAGAGGATGAGGTGCAATGGCCGGACCTCCCTCCTCACCCCATCTCCAATGTGGGGACCCAAGCTGGGTCAGGTCCCCAATAAGCCTGACCCCCTCTACAAGTGGCTGTGTCTCCAGTGGAGGCTGAAGCCTGAGGACAGCAGCAGAGAGAGGGAGTGGGGGACCATGGGGTACCCAGGGGACTGGTACCCACCCAGGGGGTCCATGCCGGTGGGCTTGCCGGGCATCGGCCGTAGCCCCGGGGTGCTGCTCGTCCCCGGGGTGGGGGCGTCGTTCCTGGGCGTCGGAGTGTTGGACTTGAGCCCGGGCGTCGACGATTTGTCGTTCTGGATAGAAAAGGGTTGGAAAAGCAGAAAGGATGAGGTTTGATAATGGCACCCACAGCCCCTGCTGGGGAAGCCCCCAGACCCAGGGAGCACCCACAGCCCCAGAATATGAGGAGTTGGAAGGGACCTCAAAGCTCCCCCAGTGCAACCCCTGCCAGAGCAGGATCACCAGAGCAGTCACACAGGAACACGGCCAGGGCTTTGGGTGTCTGCACACAAGGAGACTCCACGACCTCTCTGGGCAGCCTGGGCCATGCTCCAGAACCCTCACACTCACAAACTTTGGTCTCATCTTCAGCTTGAACCTCCTGTGCTCCAGCTTGGGACCTTTGCCCCTTTTCCTGCCATTGGCCATCCCAGAGCAGAGCCTGGCTCCTTCCTCCTGACACTGCCCTTTCCCAATGGATCCCCAGCAATGAGGGCACCCCTCAGTCTCCTCTGCTCCAAGCTCAAGAGCCCCAGCTCCCTCAGCGGCTCCTCAGCAGGAGATGCTCCACACTGTTCACTTCTCCAAGTGATAGCGCTTGTATGGTGAGGAAACACGGCAAGGCCACTGTCTCACCATGGGTGCCATATCCACACCTCCTTTTTGTGGCCCTGCTGGACTCTTTCAAGCAGTTCCTGTCCTTCTGGAGCTGAGGGCCCAGCACTGGACACAAGATTGCAGCTGTGGTGTGAGCAGGGCAGAGCAGAGGGGCAGGAGAACCTCTCTGCCCTACAACCACCCCTTCTCATCCACCCCAGGATGGCATTGGCCTTCTTGGCTCAAGGGCACATTGCACCCCCCAAAAAGGACGTACGTGGCCCAGGTCCTTCGTCTTGGAGGAGGGGGTGCTGCTGGAGGAGGCCACCGAGGCCGGGCTGTTGGGTGCGTCCCCCTTCTTCAGCCCGCGGGCTTTGTCGATGCCGTTCTCCGGGGGGGAATGGGCCGGGCTCACCCGAGGGGTGGCAGGGTCCTGCAGGGCGAGAGGAAGCATTGGCGCCCCCAGCACGGGCAGGAATTGGGCCGGTGCTGGGGGGACCCATAAAGCATCATCCCCCAAACCCCTGCCATGCCATGGGGAGGGGAGCAGACCGGCCAAAATATCCCCCCCGAGCTCACCTCATTGGAGACGTCGACCACCAGGTCATCGCTCTTGTCACCATCGCTGTCCTGTAACACAACACGAGTTACCCCTGCTTCCTCGCACCCCAAAACCCTGCCCGAATAATGCCACCACGTCCCCTGGTCCCTCTCAGCTCCCCCCGGGTGCTCACATATCGGCTCATGCTGTCCTTCTCCTCCGCTTTCCTCTTCTTGGAGTCGATGCTGTAGTCCGTGGAGCTCCGGTGCTTCTCGCTGGCCCGCAGGCTTTCCGAGGGCGAAACCGAATTATTCTGCAACAAGACAGAGCTTTTTTGAGTCGGGAACAGAAGGAAATGGGACTTTGCAAGCAGCAGCTTCAACAGGGCCACACACAGCCCCCCAGCCAGCACCCAGCTGAAACCCAGCCCTGTCTGACACTGAGAGACCCCAATGTGGGGTGAGACCCCACGGCGCCATAGGGATGCATGGGGACAAGGTGCAGGGCTGCAGCATCACTGTAAGCCCCAGCAATGTGGGCACCCGGGCCCACCGACCCCAAAAACACAGCAGAGGAGGTGGTTGGTGTTTTAAAAGGGCAAATTGCAGGAGGAAGCAGCGAGCAACTGGGATTTACTGGTGCAAACTGGGCAATGCAGAGGGGAGCCCCATCATCACTCTCCTCCAACACCCCACCGGGAGCACCAGCCCCATTTCTGCCAAGCCAAAAGGCATCCAAAAAGCCTTTGGAAAAACCCACATCAATGGAGCGGCAGAGCCCAGCAGCTCAATTTGGGGGGGGTTTCTGTGCCCCTCCAAGTAGCACAGCCCAGGAGACACCAGTGCTCCCAGTAAAGCCCCTTGCACACCAGGACTGGGAGCACAAACGGCAGCACAAACCCATGAGGGAGCAAGGCCAGAGTGGCAGAGTCCAGCAGCTCAATTTGGGGGGTGTTTGTGCACCCCTCCAGGCAGCACAGCCCAGCAGCCACCAAAGCGGCAGAGCCCAGCAGCTCAATTTGGGGGGTGTTTGTGCCCCCCTCCAGGCAGCACAGCCCAGCAGCCACCAGTGCTCCCAGTAAAGCCCCTCAACACACTGGGATTGGGCTGGGAGCACAAACCCATCGGGGAGCAAGGAGCAGCAGAGCTCAGCAGCTCAATTTGGGGGGTGTTTCTGCGCCCCTCCAAGCAGCACAGCCCAGGAGCCACCAGTACTCCCAGTAAAGCCCCTTGCACACCAGGACTGGGAGCACAAACGGCAGCACAAACCCATGAGGGAGCAAGGCCAGAGTGGCAGAGCCCAGCAGCTCAATCTGGGAGGGTGTTTCTGTGCCCCTCCAAGCAGCACAGCCCAGCAGCCACCAGTGTTCCCAGTAAAGCCCCTCAACACACTGGGATTGGGCTGGGAGCACAAACAGCAGCACAAACCCATGGGGGAGCAAGGCTAGAGTGGCAGAGCCCAGCAGCTCAATTTGGGGGGTGTTTCTGTGCCCCTCCAAGCAGCACAGCCCAGCAGTCACCAGTGCTCCCAGTAAAGCCCCTCGCACACCAGGACTGGGAGTGCAAATGGCATCACAAACCCATGGGGGAGCAATGCCAGCCCCGCATCGCCCCCACAATTCGCTTCAGGAGCAAGGACCCCATCCCGCTCCACCCTAAGCTTCTCCGCCTGCTTTTCTTCCCCGCTGCAAGGGAAGCGCCACAGCTCGGTCGGTGTTTCTGCTCGGTGCCCAACGCGCAGCCTGGGCTCACACCGGGGCCTTTCTTCAGGGGCAGTCATGCCGAAAACCCTCGCAGCGCCCCAGCGCCGCATTGGGAGCCATCGATCCGTTCAGCCCTGCCTTTCTCATTGCGCAAGGCCGGGCTGGGAAAATCCCAATGACCAAGCCCGATTACCGCGCATTAAACCTCCGCAGGGAATAACCCCGTGGTTTATTTTATAGATCGGGAGCCTTCCCATCTCCAGTCGCCCCCTCCCCGCCAAAGGAGCGGGTTAATGACGCCCGGTTCCTCTCTGCTCCTGCTTTAATGGTGCTTTTCTTCCCATCCGCCCCTGGCTCTCAAAAGGCCCATTTGTGGGCTGGGGATGGCAGGAAATCGCTGCAAAGCCGCGGCTCAGCCGGGCTTTGTCCTCACGGCTTTTCCCCGAGACGGGGGCATTGTGTGCCCCGGGGGCTCTGAACAGCCCAAAAATCCACTCTCCATCCTCCCCGGCCCTCCCCAAGCAGCCGTTTGCTTGGCCAAATAAAGACCCAAATGGCTGCTATGAGCCCCGAAGTGATGGGGGCACAAACAGGAGAGCCCCGAGGTGACGGGGGTGCGGATACAGGAGCCCCGAGGTCATGGGGGCACAGATAGGAGAGCCCCAAGGTGATGGGGACAGGAATAAGAGAGCCCCGAGGTGATGGGGACAGGAATAAGAGAGCCCCGAGGTGATGGGGACAGGGATAAGAGAGCCCCGAGGGGATAATAAGAGAGCCCCGAGGTGATGGGGACAGGAATAAGAGAGCCCCGAGGTGATGGGGACAGGAATAAGAGAGCCCCGAGGTGATGGGGACAGGAATAAGAGAGCCCCGAGGTGATGGGGACAGGAATAAGAGAGCCCCAAGGTGATGGGGACAGGAATAAGAGAGCCCCAAGGTGATGGGGGCACGGATACAGGAGCCCCACGGTGATGGGGAGACAATAAAACACAGCCAGGCAGGAGGTGCGGGTGTCCTCCACCGTGGTTATTCAGCTGGTTGGTTAACTGGTTAACTGGTTGGTTAACTGGTTGACCTCCCAAGCCCTGCTCAGCACAGCGCCACAGCCAAAGCCCAGCCCCTAGATCAGATGGCCCCAGGTAATAAACGGAGGAGCCATCAGGAATTAAACGGAGCAGCTTTCGGCCCCGCAGCCCTGACTGCGCTCATTCACCGGGCTCGGGCCACTGAAACCCAACCCCGGGGCTCTGCGCAATCAAAAAGAGATTGAACCCAAATCTCATCACCGGCCCCGCTCGCCCCCGGCACAGCCACAGCTCTTCCAGCCAGGACGGGGTTTAATTTTTGCTTGCTTTTCTTAATTCAATAGGACCTGGAGCTCACACCCCTAGGTCTGGTTTTTAAAACGGATAAAACACCACCACGCAGCCACCAGAAATGAAGAGAAAAGGAGGTGAATGGGACTTACTGCACTTGAGTCTCGCTCTTTGAGGAGAAGCCGGCGTCAGAGGCGAGGTCACAGCCAAAACAAAGAGAAAACGATAGACAAAACCAGTTAGAATAAGTCTGAAAACAGAAAAATAAACCCAGCAGCTCCTCCTTGCACCATCTCCTGCCTTAACTCACAACTGGGCTCTCCTTGGCTTTGCTTTTCAACTCCCGCTGCCTCCAACCCTTTTCTTTTTGTTAATGTCATTTATTTGGCCAAGCAGAGAGAGGGGGAAATGCCCCGATGTGGTTTGGCCGTGTTCCACCCAAACTGCCCCCTCTCCCGGGATCTCCTGCTGATCTGAATCCACAGACAAAAACGGGTGTCACTGGGTAAGGAGTTTAGGGGGAGGAAAAGCCTCCAGACCCCAATAGCAGAGCCCAGCAGCTCGGGCACCAGGCATAAGACGGGGAAAAAAAATCTCAGTTTTTCACATGTTAATGGGCTGGGGGATTTGTGATGAAAACCTGCAAGGCTTGTGGCTTGTAACCAAACCCACACATCATTTTATCTTCTACAAAGATTGTTTTATTGCTCTTAATAAGAAAAACCAGCAAGTTTGCTAGGGAATATTGCTGGTTTCCAGACCACTGAGTGTTTGACAGCGATGGCGAGGAGGAGAAGGAGGAGGAGGAGGAGGAGGAGGCTCCTTTGCCATTAGGGCACGGCTGAGCAGGGATGCAGGGTTTGCAGCACAGCTCCATCAAACCCACGCATGAACTCAGGGGGGCACACGAGCAACTCAACCCCACCAGGGTCCATCTGCTGGTGCCGTTTCTGGGAGCTATGTGCATTCCCTGCCCTAAATGAGCACAGAAAGGAGGGATCTGGAGGCAGAACCCCTCTCTAGGACCCCACTGGTCCCTCTCCAGGACCCCACCATCCCTGAGCCGCTCTCAAGGAGCATCCTGACCTCAGCCAACGAGAAACGCAGGGAAAGCTTTGGGATGGCCTGGGACATCCCACAACAGCAGCAACACCTCCCTCAGACCCCCAGGCTCAGCCATCATTTCAGGAAAACCGCATTCCTAAAAGCAGGAGCTCACTCCCACGATGGATGGGGCAGCGGGAGCAGAGCTGTGCCCGGACCAGGGCGTTTCTCACGCAGAGGGATGCGGCGATGAGCCCCCAGGGACCACCCGTCCTCATCCCCTCGCTCTCACCTCGGTGGTCCAGGTCGTGGTGGTTCTTCTCATCCTTGACGGCGAGGTGAGCCTGGCTGCCCAAGGCAC
>NW_010164552.1:0-33842 GCF_000695765.1 Mesitornis unicolor | reverse complement strand
TCCCTAACGTTCTGTGATTCTGTGAAAAAAATCATTAAATAATATTATTAAGACATAAAATGCAAAACCAGTCATTTTTTGATTTCGAAATGGAGACTAGTATGCTTTTTAATACCAGAATCATAATTAACTATTATCAATATAGGCATTTCCTTGATGTTTCTGTTGAGTACATTTGCAGCTGCATTGCTCATATTGCTGTCAAAGAGATTTCCTGAAATGAAGAACACAGCAACACCCTTCAAAATTTTTTACATGAGGTGCTATACAAAGGGAAGGGAAGAATTCATATCTCCATAGCAGCCTTTTTCTTAAAAAAAAAAACAAAACAACAAACAAAACCAAACAAAATCCAAATGCTTAAAAAAAACCAACCCCAACCTCAAATCCCCCAAGCCCCTCAAGAAACCCCAGACAAAACCCCCCAAAACACCAACAAAACCAAACAAAAATAAATCATAGGAGGTCTCTTCCAGCAGTCTTTAAATATGATCCTTAAACACCTTCTAGCTTGTCAGAAGATCCTGCCTCAGTTTACATTTCTTCCCTAGAAACTTGATCTGAGTCAAGAATACCTGCTGTGCAAATTACATTTATCAAGTCTCTGCACAAAAGTAAGAACACAAAATAAATCCACTCGAAATGTTATAATCATTGCACCTGAATTAAAAGAAAAAATAAGGTACACCCATTTTGACTTTTTTCTTCTCTTCCTGAAAGCACAGGGTTCTTTTTTATAAAGGCCTTTATGGTTCTGAACAATTATAAGAAAATCAGAATTGGGCAGAGCCTGCAACAGGTTGCAGGAGTTTCAAGACCCATACTGTCCAGGAAGTCTTCCTGGATTGACAATGTACTCAGTGTACCCAAAATCTAGCTTTGTTACATGCTTCCTTTTCCTTTGCTATCACTATGTTGCTATAAGCAAGTGGGTTTTACTTTTTAATTCATTGTATGCTAGGCTTATTAATAATATAAAGATAGAAAGTCAGTTCAGGTAGTTGAAAGAACAAGTCCTTTTACCCCAGAAGACACCCTCAGACACCCACTCAAAGTAATTTAGTCCTATGCTACCACTCTGCATTTGCTTTTATCTTCATGAAAATACATTAGTTTTGGATTAAGATTTCAATATTACTTGAAAACATAGTATCAGTGATTCAAGCTAGTCTAGGTGATGTTTAATTGTGGGGTTTCTTGTCATATTTCTGATCTAGTTAAAGGAAGAATAGCATTAAAGCAGACTGTTCACCTAAATTAACTTCTGCTGCCTTACAAATGAATCTCTCTCCTAATGATACCTTGATTATTTTATTTTTTATGTACAGCTCTATGCTGTTAATTGGTTGCAAGAAACACTTTTTAATGGATAATACTCTAGATATTTTACAGAGAATTTCTCTCTTTATAATAGGCGCTATAAATGAAATACAAAGTTTTAATAAGGATTTTACAAGTATCTAACCTTCAGCAGTGAAGAAAAACAAGATGATTGTGAGGGGATACAAGTGCACAGCAGGCTGTGAAGAGATTTCCTGCATAAGTTCAACCTGGTGCCTCTCCGAGATTGTGCTGCTAAGGCTGGCCTCCCTTTACAGCTCCAAGAGCAGGCATTTTGTGTTTGTAGCTAACAGAAATTGGAACCTTCTTGCCAAACATTCACACCTGCTTTTAATTCCAGCTGCTATGTGTATATATTTTGACTGTGGGATTCATAAATTGTAAACTTGTGTTAGGGTTTGTGTCAGCATCCATGCTTCACTCTTAGAAGAAGCCCTGATTAGCTGAAAAGTGAACTGTGCTTATCCAGCATGGGTTGAATACATGCTACAGTTGTTTTTTTTTTACTGAATGCCTCTTAAAGGGTGCTCCTGATTAATAAAAAAACTGGATTTCAGCTCTGATGTCTTAAAAGTCTGTGAACTTGATGCAAGTTACACAAGACTCCAGTCATGGAGTTATTTTCATACAAGCAATCTCTTGGGAGGAAACAAACAAATCCTCATCAAAATATGGAGTTACGAAAAGTACAATGTCTTCACTGTTTTTCAGAATTTTTCATGCAGTTATGAAGAACAAAGTTTGTTAATAAATTAATGTTTAAATGTTGAGGTAAATGATACCTCTTTTTTTCCTCTCTGCATCAACTTTAACTTTAAAGCCCTGCCTCAGGCTTTGTTCTTTGCCTTTGGTTCAGTTAATAAGAAAAAGAAGACTGCCTATAAAAGCCTTTTATTGTGGTTGATAGATTGGAAAGGTCATATGGCTGACTTCAGACAGAACAACTAATTGTTATTTTTCCCAACAAAGGCATTTGAAGTTTACCAAGTAATACCTAAGCAAACTTCATTTCTAGTCTACCTAGAACAGATAGAACTACGTTTGTGTCCTTACTGAGCAACAAGTTGTAACGCAGAAATTAATGGTGATAGAGTTCTTCATGAAAAAGAAAACTGAATAAGTAGCTGTTGGGGTTTCTCTTGCATTATCATTTCTAAGTGTGTAGTATCAATATTTAATTCTGAGTATTCCTAACTGTAAGAATATTTGAAAGAAATAAATAGACATTACAGAATTGTTAATTCATTTGAAGAGTGTACTTTTTGGTTGTCAATTGCTAGAAATTTTCCTATCAAGGCTATCAAATGCGTGAGACAATCAGACAACGACTAGCCTAGCCTTTCAGTATGCTGAATAAGAGGATGCTACATTCTGAACTAGATACAGAAATAAAATAACATTAGTTATCTTTCTTTCACTGTGCCAAGGAGAAAGCTGAATTTGTGACTTCATGCATAATAGTTTTGAATATAGTGAAAAAGTGACCCCCAAATATCAAAAAGGAGATAATTTTTCTTAAAGAAATTTAAGGCCTCATAGAGTGTTTCATTGGGTAGGTTGGTTGGTGTTTAATGAGAATATTAAATTGAGTATAAAGTTTACTTGAATACTAACTTTTAGTTCCTGTATCCCATAGTCCTGCCTAGGAAAGCATGGGCCTTGACAGTTTGTGGAGAAGTGAGAGTGTGGGACAGACAGTGAGTGAAGAAGCAGACAGAAAAACCCTTAATGACAACAAGGAGCACATCTAGTTCTGAGGTGCTCTGTGAAGAGCAGAGATACTAAAATAACTGAGCAATTAGGTATTATCTTCTATCTTCTACCCAATATAATTTTTTCCCTTGTTTAATAAAATACTGTTTGTCAAGATAGTTCATTACCATTTAGGGGTAAGAGAAACTGAGAACTAACTTTAATACATGGACCATTCTTTGGAATTTGTTACTTCCCCACTGCACTTTACCACTGTGCACAGAAATTTTTTCCACATAAACCTTTTCCTTGAGTCCCCCAATGCAACGGCAAGTTTCAAAGAAACTATTGTGCTCTATACGCAATCCATAGATCTGCTCTATGTTTAGAATTATCAAGCTTTGAGTCTGCATACAAGAGAGTGAGTCTGACTTAAGAACCCAGCTCTAGAAAGGGGACATTGCCCTGTTATTCTTATTAGTTAAAGCTTTCATGATTTGAGAGGTCTTTCTTTCAGTCCCAGTTTTGACTGATTTGAGCCTTTATCTCCAGTCTGAGTTCACAGGCCACAGTGATACAGAATTTGCCCCAGGTAAAACTGCATCACTTCTTTGCTTAGCTCCCACAAAAAACAACCACTGTGTCAGGAAAAGCACTGCTATAGAAAGTAACAAACCAAAGAATCTAATATATTGGACAAAAGAACCTGAAGAACTGAAGAAAGCGAGTTCCATCCTAGAATTGGATATGGAACTCTACTGCAATACCTGGCTTCAGTTTTCTTGTCTAAATTAAGGAAATGAAGATCTGAACAACAATCTTGCATTGCGAGCTAGCCCTCTGTTCGCTAGGGTAGATGTAAGCAAGCAATTTCTAAAAGTTGCGAGGGGACTTGTTTGATTCAGGATCTACAAAGTAATATGAGCTTCATAAAGAACACAATCTGGCAAGTGTCTCTTATTACTCAAACTGGATTAAGGGATTATGCAATCTATGCTTATATAGGACATTTCAATATAAGGACAAATTATGCAATTATGTATTTATATGAATACACAAAATTATGATGATGAATATCACTGATGGACTAGATGAACTAGCAAAAGCAAGACTTATGCTACTGGTTTAGTACAACTGTTGTGCCCCGCAAAGTTCCAGTTCGATAAGGTCAAGATAACCATTATTGCATTACATGAACCACACAAGAACTGGCTGGTTTCTAAATTTTTGTGCTTCATTTCAGATTCTCTGGATTAAAAAAAAAAACAACAAACAAAAAACTTTTTTAAAGTACAGCTTTTTTCTTTCTTCATTCTGTTTTTTCTTGTTTTTACAATAACCTGCAAAATGATTTGCATAAGGATTTGTTCTTGGTAATCTTTCCAGTAATCCACTGTCATCAAGTATTAAGAACACAGGAAATTTATGATACAATTCTACAGATATTGTGTGCCTGTTTACCAGTGTAACTTTGCACAGTTTGTTACATGACTTTGAGAAACTGAATACTTTCATTCAACTATCGAGACATTTGCTACAAGTTATCAATAAGCAATATCTTCCATGAGCATATCTAGCTAGCCTGAAAGATTAACCATACTCATTGACATATAATGCTCTTCATAAGCTAATTTAACATACAAAGAGGCTGCCTAACAGAATAACTAAATCTCACCAGACTTTCCCTGGGTAGGTTAAAACCCACAGCATCCAAGATGTCTCTCCTTTTCTCCTTTCCACACTCCTCCCCTTTTTTTTTAAATAAACAGTTGTTTAAGCTGTTGCCTTTCACGAAAGATCATACATGAAAATGATGATACAGTACATACAAAATTGAATTTTCTAAAAAGCTATAAACCAAGACTTTAATCCTACTGTTATAATATTGATAAAAAGAAAGGAGGTGACTTTTTCTTACAGTTACTAAGATTTTTTCTGACGTGTCTCAATGGCTCAGTATTCTCAGAGAAAGTTTGACTGTGCCTATTGTATACTTTTTCATATGAGGCATGTCTTGCTATGCCTGGTGGAACAGAGCCTTGATCAACATTTCAGCTTTGGCATGACAGTGTTTATTGTCTGTACTATCTGATGTGCTAAACTTTGTTAGTTTTCTTAGAAGTTTTACAATATGCAAATTAAGTTTCATTCCTCAAAAAAGGAAGGATGCTCTTACCTGTTATTTCATAAGTCTGTATTACCTGACTTCACAACCATACAAGACAGTCAGAAGCCAGACAGAAAACCAAAGCAGTTCCTCATTTATATCATTGAAAGGCTAGGTTCAAACAACAAAAAGCAACTGGGGACAGCAACAACTTCAATGAGATCTGCTGTCAGCTATCATTCATACAATTGTGCTTTGATGTCATTTTATCTTTGTGCTTTCTCCCACAAGAGACCCTTTGAAGTTATGCTCAAGTCTACTTTTACTCATGTATGTAATATATCCCATTTTTATTCAAGCAAAGCCTTAAGCAGCTGGCTATAATCAAAGCTAGTAGTCAAAGAAATGTGTTTGAGCTGCAATACTGTCCAAGATGAAGTCTCTGTCATAAGGCATAACTACTTTTAAAGGGATGCTCTCAAAGGATTACCTGAAAGAAGATATTTACTGTGGAACTACCAATTGAATAAACAAGATATATTTAACAAGTTTGGGTTGTTTGTTTGTTTCTTGAAAGTTGTTCAAGGAAAACTGATAAAGGTATGATTTAGATTTGTAATTTGTATGGAGGTCTCTGCTTTTCTTATAAATGCAGAGATTTAAATTTTCCAGCTTAAAGCTACAAATAGAGACCTGTTCATAACAGTGCCCAGAAAAAAACAGACCTTGAAGTAGGTCACCATATGCAATTTGAATGTGCCAGAGAAAGCTGTCTAAAGGCAAAACACAGGCATTTCTGCCTTCTTTTTTTTCCCATAGTTGAAGAAGTTTTATGAAATGTGCACAAGCTCAGAAAATGTTGGAATCTGCATAGATCTTTTCTTCCTTAGAGAAAGTGGTTTACCCACTTACAACTGAAAGTGTGTACCACTAGTCTATTACTGTGCAATATCTCAAAATATAGCAAAGCACTGAAATTAAATAGGATTACAAAGAACCATCTTTTGCCCTGGAATGTATCAGTGTTTCTCTGACTCACAGATGGCAAGCAGGCAAAACCAGGAAGATTTAGATTGGACTGGTTGCAAGAAGAGTAGGAAACAGTGCCATATACAAGTGACCAGAGCTACTTTGAACTACTGTGTTCAAAGTAAAGATTCTGATACAATAATAAGAGTAGCACACAATAGTGTAGCTGGCTGTGCATGGGAAAAGAGAAGAATAAATGGTTTTAAACTGAAGTTCATGAAATTGCTAGCTTTGTCACTTTTGAGTTTAACTGATATATTGAAAATAAAATACACTTTATCTATATACATAGTTTCCTACTTTAGATTATATATTTCATTCATAGCCTCTTAAAAAATGATAACCTCTTACCATTAACTTCACTAAACTGAAACAAATGTTAAACATTAAACTGAAACAAGGAAAACTAACAAAGGACATAAAAGGTTTATATGGTTAACATGTATTTCTGTCTATCACTCAGTCAAAGCACAGAAATACCACAAAGATAATACAAGTATTGTACTTAATTGTGTGCCAGAAACCTTCAGATACAACTGTAATTTAACAGCGAATCATCATCATCATCTCAATACCTAGTGGAAATGATCTTCAGTACTTCAAGAGCAGCAAAGAACAAATAAAAAAGATCAAATAGGAATCAAACAAGTGAGGAGAAGGGTGGGATATTGCCTGAGTGTAGTGTTGTTTAGACCTTATTTAATGTAGGAACTGTAATTTATATTTCCACTTGCCAGCATGAAGTTCAGAATCCAGTTGTATTCAACATTCCCTGGACTACCTGTATGACACAGCTAAAGCATTTAGACAGCTTGCATTACCATGTATAATGAAAACCACAAATAAGCATAACATACTAAGGAATCCATGAATACAGAAACAGATGTCTAAAGCAACAGCAACATCCCATTTGTGGGTTTTTGTGTCCCAGGATTGTTGGTGGGTTTTTTTTGCCTCTTCTACACCTTGATTAAAATCTCTGCTAAACATGCCACTGCAAGTTCCAGGGAGCAAGGCAAAAAAAAAATAAAAAAACCACTTTTTGAATTGCTTTTGGATCTGTTCTAAGGAAAACAATAACACTCTGCATGGTCTACTTCCTAAGCACCTTGCAGCCTCTTACAGGGTTCAATTTAAACAGTCAACATCCTAAAATATTACTGTTACAAAATAATAAAACTAGAAAAGTTAAAAATAATCAGAAAAGAGTAAATATTATAGAAACAAGTAAAGAGTATTTTAAAATATTTATTTTTCAAAACAGGGCCTAAATGTGATCTGAACGTAGTAATTAAGGGATTTCTAAAGACTGAGATATGTTCATAATGCAAAACTAAGTTCATTGTTTCTTGAAAATAATAAACTATAAAAAATTAAAGTAATCATTTAAAAGCATACTACAAGTAAAAGTAGAAGTAAAGCAGATGCAGCTGCCAACTGTGTCTCTCTAACAGAAACACTTAATGTCTCAAAAGAAATTAAAAATTTAAGGAAAACTTAAAGATCCTAATATTTTATTAAAATATAATGCTATTAAACAACATTAATAGATGGAGGCACTTCATTCCAGTATTCAGACAAAACAGCCTATGTTGGCAGCTCAAAAGGTCAAGTTCCATAGAGTCTAATATACCTCAGTAAGATTTTAAATGGCTAAAAGAACTGTAATGATATGCAGGCTCAACAATATATCCAAGTATAAAATTACATGAATCTGTGTCTAATCAGTTCTCAGTACAGTCCTTAAGAACTAACACAAAAAATGTACAAATGCACCCTCATGAAGGGACGATAAACCTTTCAAAGCAGACACAAATTCATTGCAGAAAATGAAAGATACCACCCTCCGAAATAATTTTTCCAGCCACACTCTCTCTGCCTCCACCATTGTAATAGCAGCCACCTTGGTAGTTTATTAGCTTTCAAGCAGAAAAGATACAGGAAGTGTTTTGAATTTTAATTTCACTGGAAGATTTACTGCTGCTGCTTCAGTTTCAAGTTCAGCTTTGTATGAGACAGACTCCTGTTTCAATGTGTAAGTACAAGTTTTCTTCACATAAATAGTTCAGCAAAAATCTGAACTCACAGAAACTGTTTCCATTTTCTGAGTGACTCAAATAGAGATATATCCTTTTTTGTGTCAACAAGATAAAGTCTTGCATCATTACTCCTGCTATATTTGTCTTCAGATCTCCTCATGTGGCTCCTGTAACCATGACAAGATGTGTTTGAAAGGCTGTCACCTGCTCCATTGATATGACTAACCTTCTTTTGTCAGACAAGCACTTCACAGGGTGCTGCGTTTTTCTCTGCTTGCGCCACAGATATATATGCCTGATTTCCTCTAATGTAAAATATCAGATATAATTCTTTTTTTGTGCGCATAGTGCGCAGTAAGAAACTGTGGAGAAATATTTCTGAGACCTTGTCACTTTGTAACAAAATAGTCTGTTAAGCAATTCAAGTTTTAAAACTAGTTAAATGGACTTATTTTCCCCAGAAAAGTTTGGGTTGGTTGTTTTGGGGTTGGTTTTTCATTTTTTTCTTTTTATGTGCTTAGTACACCCATACTAATTAGAAGAAAGCAGAAAAACCTGCAAACCACCTTTTTTAACAGCAAAGTTTGGAAGAGTGATTTCTTTTTTTTTTTCCTTTGGACAACAGAAGAAAAAAATGCCTAAGTTGCCATAAGATTTTTCAGGATCATGGTAGATGTAAAACTAGAACTACTACTTGTTTGTAAAAACTTTGTTTTCTTTCATTTAAATTCTGAATTAAAAACAAAAGAAATTATGTTTGCACATTTCAAAATACTTATAAATGGCAGATTATGGACAGAGCAGTTTTCTGCTATTTTGTCATGTTAGCATTTCTTTACCTTTCTTTCCATCTTAAGAAGTATCCTCTCAAAACATAACTTCTAAGTGAAAGACAGATATACCACAGATTATTCTCTTTTCACCTGGCAAGTGACATTAAAATCAAGGAAATGAAGTTTCAGAGTTATTTTTAGCATTGTTATGCTCCTGAATATGTAAGTGTATTCACAACTTTTTAGTTTTAAGTCTTGAAATCCACATATCAGAAATATGATGAAATCTGTTAATGTGACACAAAAGATTTCAGGCAAGAAACCTAGCATTTTTATGAAATATATGTGTATACATATACATATATATTTGTATGAATGTATTTTTGTCAGACAGCATAATAAAGAGACCTGCAGTTGATTTAAGAGTTATGTTCTAATTTATTTACTTTGGCCTAGTTTATGAGATCTACTTTCCTCAGAAAGTATTCAAAGGAACTATTTCCATTGAAGCACTGGCTGTTCATTCAGGTACAGAAACAAGGGAGACAACTATTAGTCCTTGAAGCAGATTCCTATTGCATTTCATATATTTCTCCATTAGAAAGTATAG
This sequence comes from Mesitornis unicolor, assembly GCF_000695765.1. Taxonomy (NCBI): domain Eukaryota; kingdom Metazoa; phylum Chordata; class Aves; order Mesitornithiformes; family Mesitornithidae; genus Mesitornis; species Mesitornis unicolor. The sequence continues at coordinate 24,251 of NW_010164552.1, read as the reverse complement.
TCATCGAAATCCAACAATGGGAACAAATGTCACAAAAGACAGCCACAAAAATCTTTCAAATTAGTCCTTGGTTTTTTTGCGTCTTCAGTTAGTGAAGTCTCAGTTCAGATGTGCTATAGTAATTCCTTTTTGTAATGTCAGACTTAACTACGTTACAGTTTAGGAAGTTACATGTTTAAATACAATCTTCTCCAAACACAATGAGTAAAAAGCACTTGTCATTGAAAGATACTCAGTTTTCTTAGTACTGAGGTTTTTCCAGTTCAGAGAATACCATTCATTTCCTTTCAAGGACATAACATCTAGCTTTTGTTTCTTCTCTCAGATGCAAAATTACAAGTCATTCTGACTACCAATTAGCTTGCCATTGTTTTGCTGAGATTGAGTCTTAGAATTCCATTTTCTGTTCAGCAGAACTGCATTTGAGAGAATTGCAATGTTTGATTTACTGAAAACTAGTTGGTATTATAGCTTTAGCTGGGATTGCGTTATTTTCCTCATAGTATCTAGAGAAACTTTGTTTTAGTTGTTGCCAGCAGTGTTTACCTCAAGAACCGTAGTTCAGTCTTTGCCTGCACCCGTGGTCAGAGTTTCTTTTGGTTTGGTTTGGTTTTGTCTTGGGGGTTTTTTGGTTGGGTTTTTTCCCCTTCTCATCTCTCTGCACAAGAGGATGGGGGAGGAAGTAAAAGCCTGGCATTTTCTGGGACAGGTGTCCTGGGTGTGATTCAAGCTGACCAACAGTATGTATGCTATCCCGTATATATTACACTCAAAATAAACTGGGTACATTTTTGGGGACAATCTCTCTCTTTTTGATTGGTAGAAATCTCCACAATGACTTATTTGATTGCTGAGGCTTGCCTCTCCAATGCCATATTTTCATGAGTGCCCAGCCAGCAACTGCTGTGTGTGAGCTGAGTATAGCTTTGATTGTTTTATTATCATTGTTCCTATTTTTATTACAAATTATTATTATTATTATTTTAGTTTGATTTATTGAATCATCTTTATCTCAACTGATCAGTTCTTCCACTTTCAGTTTGTTTTTTTTCCCCACCTAGGAGGTGGAGAGTGAGCAAGCAGCTGTGTAGTGTTTAGCTGCTTGCTGGGCTAAACCATGACATCATACATACACAACTTTCCTTTAAAATGCAAAGGAAGCTGCCAAGACAAGTAGAATTTCAGATACTATTTAGACCCAGCTGAACCAAATAGATCAAAGATATCTTAAATGCTCATAAAATGCATTATGTTGAAATTTGTCAAAAAAAACCCAAAATTTATGAGCCGAGGTTAGTTAAACTCAGTCTAAGAAACAGTGTTTGTGGTCTGTGCCTCTCCTCCATTTATTCTGTTATTAGGGAAAGGAGAATGTACAGCACCTCTCCCCAAAACCCACGCTATAAAGGGTTAAAAAGTAAAATATAATGGTGATAGCTTTCAAGATACATGTTAGGAGACATTATCACAAGAATGGTGAAACACTTAAGAATCTTTCAATCCCTTTTCCCACACTACACTACATTAAATTCCCAGAACTTAATAGAGAATAGTCTGTGAATTCAGTTCTCTAATCTGTCAACTTTCACCTAAGGAGGCAGCTACTTCATTTTTTAGTAAAGTACTTCTTTAAGAAAAAATGTCATTAAATCTTAAAAAACTGAATATCAAGTTTACATTAATACCCTACTGTAGTCCTAAGTGACACTGATGGTTTTTTTGAAGATTCCTTTCACCACCTACACGGCACTTTGAGTTGGCTACAGCTCTTTATTATTTTCAGTCCTTAACTTGAATTCATTTTTATAGCACATCCTTAGGCATATCCTGGAAGATATCCTGCTTACTATAACATGAAAGAGTATGTCAAGTTATAATTAAGACTAAGGGACAAATAAGCCAGTGGCCCATAATTCAGAATTTATGTTCCTCCTCTTCAAAAGGAAAACAGTAGCTGAGAGTATTCAACTGCAAAATTACAAACAAAAAACATTTAATATTAGGTCTATGGTTTAATGAATGATGTTTTATCAAGAGAAAGTAGTTACAAGAGCAGCAAACTTCCAAGTCTGATATACACTTGAACCTACATTCAGAAGTATAGTAGATCATGTCTTCTTAACATGTTCTGTGCTTTGCACTTCTCTAGTTAGAAAGAAAAGAAAAAAAGCAAACAAAACCCACCTGTCAGTTGGTGCAGACATTCCTAAAGCATTTCATGCAGCCTTCTACTCTCACAATTTCACTACAGAAAGTGGATAATTAATTATATGTAAAATGCCTTTTCTTCTCCTTTCAAGAAATGAAAGAATTACTAACCTATGATTTCCAGCAGAGTTTTCATGCCCAGAGCACCTTCAACAGATGAACATGAATGAATTTTAACCAGTGGTATTCACTGATCAAGAGCTATACTACAGATAAGTTTATGTTTACCTGGTGTAACCACAGAAGCAAATACCGTTTTCTTTAGTTGACTTATACTGTCTATGATGACTGTGATTCCCTGGAAGACAGCAAAGCAGTTTGTGGTTAGAACGGACATTTCAAACACTGTCTAAGCTGCAGGTGCACACCACTACCTTCGTAAAGCCTTTTAATTTTGGTTACAGAATAAGAAAATGGTTTATTTAAGAAGTGACTGAAGGCCACCTAAACAGAAAATAATCCTTTAAACAGGATCTTGCAGGCAAGGGGCTGTACTAAAATGCCATAGTTCTGAAATTTTTATATTGCCAGGTGAGACAATCTTGTTAAAGTCTTAACTGCAACTACATGGAATGATTTTGGTTAACTTATCATGTGCTAAAATACCTTCTGAGACACTTCTGAAGATGCATTTTTACAATCTAAAAGGAATTATATGATCCAGATGTACTAATTTCAGAATAAAGCACTCAATTAGAATACATAATTAGATTTGAAAAGTCTGACAAGCAAGCTTATCTGGTTGATAAAGAGTTGAGGAAATACTATGCTGGTATTTAAGAGCTATTTCCTGACCACTGGATATTTCTAGACAGAGCATTATCATAGGTTAGTTTTACAAGAACTACTTTTACAAGGCCTCCTACCCACTTTTACCTGTAATTTCTATTAGGGACAGGGATAAACAAGACTTTTAAGACATGTTCAGACATTTCAAAGAAAATGGAAACTTTGTTTTCCTTCCTTTCATATTTACCACCTTGTTCTTAAACTAAGTTAAAAAAAATATTGCTTTAACTGCCAATTTAAAAATTACAGATTTATGATAATTATCACCTGTGCCAGTTTTCAAAGATGTATCTACTATGCCTTGTTCTTCTGGGCTCCTTGATTGTTTAGGCAAGAAAAGCTAAAACAAGAGAGAATACCAACTGTGTGTATCTTTTGTTTTAAATTACTTCTTATTCTGCAGATTCAACTGAGGGATTATCTAACTTAAGTTATAGTAGGATCAGTGAACCATTAAATCCGTAACACAATGCCACCTTTCACTAAATATTTGAATACGAGAAGCAAAAAGTCAGTTGTATGTGGAAAGTAAAGAAGTGGGAAGTCAAAAGCTGCCTATTTCGTATTTCATAATAATAAGTGGAAAATATTATGAAAAAAATTAAGACATGAAAAATATTTAATGAAAATGTATAGATGCCAGGGTCCACTGTTACACAATACACAGAAGGAAGTAAATATCTCATGATGGGAGGATAGGAAAAAGAAATAGCTCACATACTACATTTTGGGGTAAATATTCCTCAAATTATCCTGAATACAATTGAGACATTCTGTGAAATATTTCTCATTTGGATATTTTAGACTATATTCCAATTCTTAACAGTATATTATTTAGTTCTTCAAGAGATGTTTGAAATCTGAACTGGTTTGTCTTAAGCTTGTTTCCTGGTGACTGTTTTAAGGTAGCTCTACCTACCTACCTACTGAAATAGAGTAAGCAAGTGTTTTCTATCTAATGTAACTTCACACAGTGAAAAAACTATGAAACATCGTGCAAAGGACATAGTGAATGGAAGAAATTTACAAGTTTTCAGGAGAAACTAGACAAATATTTGAAATCTGAATCAGAGTGACTGCATAAACAAAGTTTTGCCAGGCATAGAAAAGACTCCTGGAAATAGCTGGGGGTATAGAAAAGCAAGAAGGAGAGGTGTGCTGCATATGTTGATCTTGTCTCTAGTTCCCTTGCTGTCTCTTTACATATTCAGTTGCATAACAGGACAACAAGCAAGGCTACATGGATCTTCAGCATGAGCCAGAGAACCCACACATCTATAGAGCTGATAAAATGAGTTCTTGAACTTATCTTAATTCTTTGTATTGCAGTAAGAGAATTCTCGAACATTTTCCAGGAACAGTGTGCCCAGTTCATATTGTTGGTGGAGAATATCCCTGGCAATCGCATTAGAAGTCTACAAACAAGACTCAGTGCATGCACAAAATAGAATTATATTTTGGGTATAAACAATAAAAGACTTGTCATTCAGTAATTGGATATTCCTGGGTGGCTGAATCTACTTCCAGAAAGTTAGACTGACTGACATGTCTGAGAACATTTCTTTTCTAATCCTTGTTTGAAATGTACCAAAGGAAGCACTCCAAGCTACTGTCAAGAATTAGTATTTTCTGTAGAAACACATAATAATATGCTGCATTATGCTGAGACAAGTAATCACATTCTTAATAATGTTGGTTCTAGATGACAGAAAATAGAAACAAAGATGTTCATTACTTGTATCAAAAAATAAGTAAATAAAAATTGCAAAACATTTTCGGTGGTAAAAGAAATAAGTCTAGGTATCTTATTGCTATTAAAGCTGAAGTACTAATGTAGTTCAGAAAATTATTTTGCAATACCTGCTAAGAAACCAAGCCACTATCCATCATATTTGAAAGGTCGTGGCAGTCTGTTGAAGTCCTGGTTGACTAGAAAAGGGGAAACACAACTCCCATTTTCAAAAAGAGGAAAAAGGAAGACCCAGGAAACTATTGGCCAGTCAATCTCACTTCTGTGCCTTGCAAGATCACAGAGCAGGTCCTCCTGAAGGCTCTCCTAAGGCACAGGGAGAATGAAGATTCAGTGATTGGTGATAACCAACACACCTTTACTAAGGGCAAATCCTGCCTTACCAATTTGGTGACCTTTTACGATGGAGTTACAGCTTAGGTGGATAAGGGAAGAGCAACTGACATCATCTACCTGGACTTGTGCAAAGTGTTTGACGCTGTCTCACATGACATACTGGTCATGAAGCTGGAGAAATGTGGATTTGATGGATGGATCACTGGCTGGATAAGGAATTGGCTTCATGGTTGCACTCAGAGTTGCAGTCAACAGCTCAATGTCCAAATGAAGACCAGTGATGAGTGGTGTCCCCCAGGGATCAGTACTGGGAGTGGTACTGTTTAACATCTTTGTTGGCAACATAAACAGTGGGGTTGAGTGCACCGTCAGCAAGTTTGCGGATGACATCAAGTTGGCTGGTGCAGTTGACACGCTGGAAGGAAGGGATGCCATCCCTTCCACCCTTGGAGAGGTGGGCCCATGCCAACATCATGAAGTTCAACAAGGCCAAGTTCAAGGTCCTGCACCTGAGTAGGGGCAATTCCAAGCACAAATACAGGCTGGGCAGAGAATGGCTCAAGAGCAGTCCCAAGGAGAAGGACTTGGGGATGTCGGTCAACAAAAAGCTCAACATGAGCCGGCAATGTGTGCATACAGCCAACTAGCCAACCAGCTTGCAGAAGACCAAGCAAATCCTGGGCTGCACTTAAAGAAGTGTGGCCAGCAGGTCGAGGGAGGTGATTCTGCCCCTCTACTCTGCTCTTGTGAGACCTGACCTGAAATACTGTGTCCAGTTCTGGGGCCCCCAACACAGAAAGGACATTGAGCTGTTGGAGTAGGTCCAGAGGAGGGCCATGAAGAAGATCAGAGGGCTGGAGCACCTTCCCTATGAGGGCTGGCTGAGAGAGTTGGGGCTGTTCAGCCTGGAGAAAAGAAGGCTGAGGGGAGACATTATTGCAGCATTCCAGTTCCTGAAGGTGTCCTACAAGAAAACCAAGGAGGGACTTTTTATAAGCGCAGGTAGCGATAGAAAAAGGTGTAATGGTTTTAAACTGGAAGAGGGTAGATTTAGACTAGATATTAGGAAGAAATTCCTTACTGTGAGGGTGGTGAGACACTGGCACAGGTTGCCCAGGGAAGTTGCAGATGCCCCCTTTCTGGAAGTGTTCAAGGCCAGGCTGGACAGGGCTTTGGGCAATCTGGTCTAGTGGGAGGTGTTCCTGCCCATGGCAGGGAGTTGGACTGGATGATCTTTAAGGTCCCTTCCAGTCCAAACCATTCTATGATTCTATGACTGGTAGAGAGCTCTCAGGACTGGGTCTCAGAAGCTATCTGGCTGTAACTTGCTGGGAGCCAGTTTTAGCTGCCTGGTGGCCACCTGCCTGTGCCTACCCTACATCAGCTTTGCTCTGTCAGTGCCTGGGGGGCAGGATGCTGATAACTCTACATAGTTTCTGCAGGACAAACAATCCCTCTGGATAATAAGGCTGTGTTGTGGCAGCATGCAGCTCCCAAACTTTGCTTTTGGAGGGAGAACAAGGAAGGCTGCAACAGTAAAACAAAAATGGCCCCAGGCAAAGCCCACAATTCAGGATTAACACCAGGAGTGCCATAGTCCTCCAAAGAAAGACCTCACAGCACTGTTGCCTGATCATAACCCTCCCTACTCCAAACTGTAACAACTAGAACTTAGAAGATTTAGGTTTTACACTAAATGAGAATTATGATTAAATAGATAGGTCAGTCCGTCAAAAGGCAAGACAAAGTTACATATTCAACTGAAGAAATTACAAGGCAGTGTAAAACTTACTGTTCCAACTGTGGGTATAATATGTATATAATATTTATTATAAAATTTATATTATGAAATTTATATAGCATTAAAAACAATGAAAAAATAGGAATCATGTAGGTTAGATTTAAGACTTGGAGAATGAGAATTTCAAAGTTCCTATGCCATAGCAACCAAGAACAAAGCTAGTTTTATGTTTAGCCAATAAAGGAAAGTTTTTCAAATTACAGTTAGCTATAATGTAGGGGAGAAAAATTTAGTGCTTTCAGAAAATCTCTCTTTCATCCCACCTTTCTGTGGTTGGTGTAAATCTGTTTTTCAGTACAGGTCTGTTGTACTTGTGCTCCCCACAATAAATTGATTAAGCTACAGGAATTAATGCAAGTTAGAGGCAAGCAATACTTTAGCATGGCTGTAAAAAGCCTAAGCATTATGAGCTCTTACTGGCATGATTCAGGATTTTTCAGTGTTACTTAGGTGGAATCTCCTTTGAGGACAGAAGTGTACTAAAATAGACTACATCCAGTTAACAGTCCTTTAGAGTAAGCTGTGAATCACATCTTCATAATTGATTCCTGCAGTTTCTGAGCACTATACATTTTCTTAGAGTACAGGAAAGTTAATGACAATAACATACTCTATATGATAAATAAACACAGGGTTATAAAACCACTAATTGTCTGAATTTAGCATAATTCTTGTTTAATGCAAAAGAATGTATGGAATTAAGCTTATAATAACAATGAAGATGTATTAAAATACTGTACACAGAAAATAAGATGTGACCTTCTGTTTGTTACATTATAAATTAAAAACAGGTAGATAACACATATTCAGGTATGAATTCATGTAGTAAACAAACAGTTACATGTTTATGTCATTGACACTTTCATAACTCTTTATTTGGATGAGTTTATGAGGTTGTATTTGACTGCTAAAAGGATTGCACATCTTATTCATGCTGTATGTTGCTAGTGGTCTAATATTGGAGATACTGAATACTAGAACTGAATTGCAACCCTGTTTTGTTCACTAGTTTTTAAAATCTACTTTCAAGCAAATTAGCAATGCTCTGGGCTTGTAATCAACAAATGCATATGTGATTATCTATGTATCCACATTTATAACTTTCATTAGCTCTGGAAGGTGACTCAACATTCCTAAACAAAGATATTCAGGAAAGATATCTAGTTAAATCTCTGATAAGCACCATATACATGAACTGTGCTTCATTCTACAGCACAATACTTCTACCATTTAAATCATTAATGAACTCTCAGGGCCCAGTAACACACTATAGAAAAGGATCTTTCTGCAGTCCTAGTCTTAACTCCAAGCTTTAAATTAGGACTCAATGTCACATTTAGGCAGAGTTTGAGGAAAAAAAAGTTATTGGTAACATGTGGATGATGAATTTCTCCTCCCAGTGAGGTGAGCTCTAAACAAGAAACTATCAGATGACAAATTTCTTCTGCTCAGCAAAGAAAAGAATCTTACAGGAAGTGGAAACCACTGCTGTGTTTGACAGCACCTATTAACTTTGCTGAACATCAATAAGAGAATTTACCAAAGAATAAGAAAGAAAATGCAGACCAACAAATTTATATCCTCAGACTGACTCTAACATAAAAGAAGCATCTGTTAAGATCTGTAAAAGACAGCTTTGATATCGTACCATGGCATACCTTGATAGTTGTTGTATGTCCTTGTCTGTTTTGCCATTTCCAAACCAGACAAAACAACACTCACTTGGCTGCCTTCTGGGGAAAACTAAAGTATGCTTAATCTTACATTTTCAGTAAATCATTGCAATACTATCAAGAGCAGAAGAGACTTTGGTCCAGAGTTTATTTATCCTTAAATACTGATCCCTGCTACTTGTAGTTGGATATCTCGTAGCACATATATTTAACATGACTTGACTTATACAACTTCTTCCATGGAACTGTGAGCATCCAACCTGGTTCTACATAATTGCTTTAGGAAATAAATTATAAACCAAGCTACCTCTGACTACTTTTTCCTTTAATCAGGTCCTTGATGAACAAAAAAATAAATAAAATCAAAGCAGATCATGTTGTTTCTTTTACTACCACCCCTTCTCCTTCCCTTCTCAGAAGGAGTCTGAGCACGTGTTGTTCAGTTAACAATTATGTCAATGGCTAAATGCTGTAGAAAACAGCTGGAAGCAGTTTAGCCAAAACCAAGAGAAACTAAATACAGAAGGCACTGGTGATCCTGTTGGAACTGACAACTTTGTTGGAGCAGTGAAGAGCCTGGCTCCACCATAATGACTTCCATCTGGATATTTGCAGCTGCTCTTGGTTCTCCTCAGAGCTTTCCTCTGTCAGGCTGAAAAAGCCTCAGCCCCTCAACCTCTCCTCATAGACCAAGTGCTCCAGTTCCCAAACATTTTCTCCAGCACTTCTCCACCCTCCAACTCTTTCCAGTTTATTGATATAAATAATATAATTAATGATTCATAATATTATTCTTATAATGGTTATGATGGAATGCCAAAATCAGACACAATGTTCTGCATGGAGTCTACTGAGTGCTGAGTAGAGAGGAATAACCACTTCCCCCATCTACCAGCTGTTGTCCTTTTCATAGAATCATAGAATTGTTATGTTGGAAAAGTCCTTTAAGATCATCCAGTCCAACCGTTATCTAACTCTACCATGCCCACTTTTAAACCATGTCCCTGAGCACCATATCTAGACGGCTTTTAAATACATCCAGGGATGGTGATTCCACCACTTCCCTCAGCAGCCTGTTCCAGTCTTTGATAACACTTTCAGCGTAAATGTTCTTCCTAATTTCTAACCTAAACCTCCCCTGGCATAACTTGATACCATTTACTTTTGTCCTATCAGTACTTATGAGAAGAGACCCACACCCTCCTCTCAGGTAGTTGTAGAGAGTAATAAGGTCACCTTTTAGTCTCCTTTTAATACAGCACAACATACCTTTGACCATCTTTGCTGTCAGGGCACACTGCTGAGTCATGTGTCTGCCAAGATGTCAAGGTCTTTTCCAGTAGAGTTGCTCCAGAACCATTCAGGTCCCAGCCTATACCATGAATTTTCTTCCATATAAAACAATACTTCGGAATATGCAAATCTATAAAATTACATCAGTTAAGCTTTACTGTGCTTTCTTTGTCCTCATTTGTACAAGACAAAATTATCTAGTCAGACCAACCTTGCAGCACAATAGAAAGTAACTTACTTTCTGCCTTTGGCCTACGTACTCTCCAATCTGAAAGTGGCCTTAACAAGTCATGAATGATATTTTTTTAGCTTGGATTTCATTATTTGCTTGTGTGTAGTATTTAGAAAGTCCCAGGTAGGTTTCCTATTTTAAATTTTACTGAAATTCTTAAAACAACAAGTGAAAGCAAGATTTAACAACTCTAAAGACCAGTTCTTACAAGGTTTTATCTGCTTCAAGTCACTGTACTTAAGGACTTGTTATATTGCTAAGAAACACTGCCATTCCACATAAATTTTAAAGAACTACTGTCTCACTCAAGAGCCTTTACCAGTAGTCTCATCAAAAGAAAAAAATTGTCTCATTAGTTTACAGTCAAACATTAATACCTTAGTTTATACAGACTTTTCTCTAGACATGGGCACATTTTCAAACAGCCCTGTTGGCTTCAGTGGCATAGGAACCTCAGGCATTAGTGTCCAAATATCTTTCAGTTGGACCTGGAGAGATTCTTCCATGAACTTGATGATACACTCTTCTTCAGCTTCTCTTTGAAAAATTGCATGACACCTCAAAGGAATAATCACCAATAGAATCAAATTCAGGCAAGTTTTCATTGCCTGAACAACATCTCTCATTGCTAAAGGAATGAGAGAATTCTGCTTGCTAAGAGAACACTAGACTTTTGAAAGAAGACATTGAAACTGAAGAAAAAAAATCTGCACGACAAATTTTCTTCATACATCCTCTGTTCAGGAAAAGACAAGCTAAGAAACAAGAATTCTTTTCTCTTATGTGAAAAGATAAAATTGTTTCTATGTGTTTCTTAATCCATTTACCAAGGAGAAACCAATTAATTTTCATGCTGATTTCTCTCTAACAGACTTTTTTTTTTTCTCTTCAGTGTTCCTCCAGGGTTTTCTCTTTCCAGTTCTCCCTTTCTGCAGTAACAGGTAGCAAACAACGCTTTCAAGAACTCATAGGTCTGATCACATCTTCATCTGGATCAGATTTTTTTTTTAATACTGAGTAAAAGTGATTAATCTCATCCAAATCTCCTTTCACAAACTTTTTGAGGTAGTATTGAAGTGTTGTAGGTATCTAAAAGATAAAGAGAGAAAAACTGCCTAGCAGAACAGATTTCTAAACTTTAGCAGAAAGCCCTACTTTAAGTGATGTCTCTGATTACATGAGATTTCAAATTTAATTCAAGCAGTGCTTTACACACTATAAAACGTTGCCCTTCTAAGTCGTACACTTTTAGTGCACAAAGTTAGTGTACACATGTTTTTCAATGTATCAGAATAAATTTGCTTGCTGCCTTTGGGAAAAAGAAGCTTCAGGCTTTAAGTGAGCTTTATATGTGCAGACTTGTTTAGTGACCACCACACATATAGTTTTATGTACACCAGTTACTCCCAGAGCAGTAACCAAAAACATTTCTATTCAGAGGAAAAGAATCAAAGCCATTTGTTTAAGCTTCTCCTTCCCATCCTTGTCTTTTCTCCACTTTTCTTATGTCCAGTCAACTCACATGGAAGGGCTCTCAGAAAATCTTATGAGAGATCTTTCAGTAATGAAAGTCAACAAAACAGTTATTGCTTTTTCACTGTATGCAAATGGAGTTGATCTTCAAGCCCCACAATCTCAACAGTGGCAGTTTTAATACTGATTGTAAACAAGAATTGGATTGGTCCCTTTTTCTGAATTCTTTAGTATAGAATCCATAATTTATACCTGTCAAGCATAAGAGCACCTAGGAGTCCACATGTATGAACTTTAAAACTCGAAAACTAGTAAATATCTCCTAATACTCTAGGTATCTCCAAGTACTCTAGGTCCATTTTGCCAAAATTCTGAAAATTTAGACAGATTATGCTATTCAAAAACTGAAGCTACAAGTGAGATATTTAGCAAAGATATAATATGACTAGTTTCTAGGAGATATGTTCTACCAGGTGGCTATAAAGTTCACTTTCACCATCCTTCTTTTCTTAATATGTATTTAAAAGGATTGCCTGCCAAAAGCACAATTTTTCTGAAGGCTTAGCAGTTTCTTGGCAGAGTTATGCTGCCAACACATTTGCTGTTGTTGAAGCTGGTGTGCCAATTTAAGTCTCAGTACCACTAGTCTCATCTGTCTTGAGGGTAAACCTTACATGCTCAAGGATTTCCCCACCCACCCACACCAAAGGCAGCAGAGGGAGATATGACATTACTGTAGATGTTTTTCCTCAGTAAGAGAATATTCTGTTCACTTCTATTGGTGATTAGAAAAAGATCTGGTAAGAAAGTTAATAAATTCAGAAGTAAGCTTCATCTTTTTTGTCAGTATAGTATTGAAGTCAAAAGAAAGATCAGGACAAGAGCGTATAATATTTGTGTGTGTGTGTGATGCAACTGGCAGTAAAACTCGCTGATTTTTAAATCAAACTATCAATATGAATTCCCAAAGAAACAATATCCTGTTATATAATTTTCATAAGGTATGTCTTTCATGTTATATTCCATTTCAGAAACCCATTTATGAGTGCTATATACTATTTCACATTGTAAGTGATTCTCTATTGGAATACCTGCCACTAAAAAGTTAACAATAATGTCTGATTTGAACATGCTGAAGTGTGAAAAATGTATTGCAAAAGGGTTTAAATTTTTTTTCTTCTGGTTTAATTTTAGAATTTTTTTTCTCCCTGTTTAATATTTTTTGGATAACTGTTGTTCTATGCAGCTAAGGTGTCATGCAGATGTGTGCACAAAATTATGTTATCATATTGGCACCTGCACATAGGGAAGTACACATTATGCAGACAGAGCTATGGACACTTGGAATTTAATGATACATAATCTGAAGATCTTCAATAGCATATTTACTTGGTGGAGCAGCAAGAAGATTTAAAAAGAAAAATAATAATTAAAATTATTGTAACAGTTTGGAGTGGAGAAAGTTGAAACAGATGTACTGATATTTATGCTTTTTTCAAAATATATCAGTTACCTTCAGAACTGCATTGATTTGCTGGTCTTGGCACAGTAAATTTGAGTAATGCATGTAGTAAGAAATTGAACAATATTAATTAGCACTTAAACACTCATACATACTGCCCAAAGGTGGAATCCAATAATGAAAGAAATTGGTAAAGTAAAAATGTTGTATACCTCATGATCACTAAAAGTGACATATAGTCACAATCCCGAGTTACAATAATAGTAATAATGAATTATTTTAAGAGATATCATAAAATCTGAATCCAGTGAATTCCATGCATGAATAATCAAATATTCCTGTTCTTTGACAGATTCCAATTTGATGTGAGTAAAGTTGATTCATTTCTGTCCCAGGCATCAGTTTCAATAGGACATTAATATGTTGAATTATATAATCCAGACTTCTACAAGCCAGTTAATCAAGTTTCTTCCCCTTTCTTCAGTATTGATGAAACAAAGATTAATTCAGAAGTCACTCTAAATCGGGTACCATGTTCCACCAAATGCCATGCCACACTTTGCTAAGATATTTCTTTTTCCCTACCATATATTTCTTATTAACTGGCAGTTTTATTGAGTATTTTTTCCTTGTCAGAAAATACTTTCCAGAGAAAACAAACCACCATGATAGGGATTTCTCTCTCAGGTCTGTCACATTTCTTGTATTTACCTGATGTTAACTTTATACTTGTGCATGCTTTCTTAGCATCTGTGCATGGGATTTCTTCATCACCATCTTCTATTGAAAAATATGTAAGAGCAACTTAAGTAAAAGCTAAGAGAGACAAAGTTCCCTCTCTGAGATACTTTATCTTTCATACAGCTGCACTGAAGCTTGAATTTAATCATTAACAAACTAATTATCTTAGATTTAACTGACTTTACAGTTACAGAATGATCATTAGCTTACAAAGTTATTAATAAAAAAATAAAAGATACACACACAGACATAAACCCCTGACTTTGAACAAATCAACATCTCCCCATTGCTTTAGAACAAATGTTTAGATGTCAAGAAGACAAAAATTACTATTTTTAGGACATGGCAACTGTAAAAAGTAATTACAAAATAATTTAACATTAACATTAAGAAAGTAAAAAGAACTGAAAATACAGATTGATCAAACTAAAAAAGAAAAAAAATTTTGCAGCCATAGAAGTTGTTTTCTGAAGACATTAAACACCCCATTTTGTTAAAGTGATTACAACTGCCCATATCTCCAGACTTACAGGTATGATTTAAAACAGCATATTTCAAGTTCAAGGAAAAACAAAAGCTTGAGACAGAAGAAAGGTAAAATTGTTGCTATGCATAAAACTCTCAGTCCATAACTTCCACAACTTTGACCCTAATATTATAGAGCATTGTCAAAATCCACTCAATATGGATCTTGCTTTCACTAGTGGAAATCAGATACCCTTCAACTTGCATCATAATATTCTTGGAAACTGTTTCACACCTTCTGCAAAGCTTTTAGAATCTTGTTGGAACTCAAACCAGCTTAGCTAGGAAAAAATATTCCTATAAATACATGTTACACATTAATTTGTGCATATCTGAATCACTGCCTCTTCATTTATCTGTATCTTATTAAACAGCAGATTAAAGAATGCAGTACACCATTCCTTTGCATTTTGACTCCTTCCTTTTGTTATCCTAAGTTTATTGGAGCTGAGATGTTCATCATAGCATGTGATACTGCTGGAAATACTATTCTATTCATAATAAAGTTTTAACATTTAGGTACTTCTCCATCTAATAAGGGAGTCCATTTTTGATAGAGGCAGTTGTGATTTAACTGCAATCCGGAGTAAATGAGTAATTTGGAAAAGCAGGCAGTGGTCACAGTAATTACATCCTAGAAATCTTCCTACTACACATTACTTCCCACACACTCTTTTTCAGAGGGATATCAGTGTTACCCTTACTGAAATATTTCTTGAACTATTACCATACTATTAGGTTCTTTCTCTCCATACTGCCTTTGTTTTAAAAAAGGAGAAGCAATCATAATGGTGTTACACTGTTATGAAAGTTCTTAAAGGTTTAGGTTTTTTAACATAAATTGGGATAGAACAGGAACCTGAAACTTATTTTTTGCTTCTTCTCCTTGTCTTTCTCACCATGAAAGGCAGTCCTCAGGAGAACACAGAAAAAAACTCCAAAACAACCCCCAAAATCAACCAACTAAACAACAACAACCACCAAACAGAAAGTCACTCCATAAAGCCTCTGTTTTATCCTCCCTATGGGATGCACATTTTTTTCATACATAGACAATCTAAAGCACTTCAGCTATTTATGTGTCTAGTCACACATTTTGTTGAGTTAAAGACTCATTAAAAACAGACCTTGTCACCATTTTGCACTCCTTATCTATTACAATTAAAATACACTTGAAGAAAAAGTGTATTAGGAGCAGAGGACAACAGAACAGATGCATTTATCACAAAGACAGAAACACACCAGAAAGGCCACCTTAATAATGCTATCTGGAAGTCTCAAAATACCTTAAAAGACATTAGACAAGACACTAATTCATACTTAGAAAGTTATCTTTGTTTTTTCACTAGTTCATCAAATACATAGTGTACATCTTACACTAAAACAAACATCCAATTCCACACATTCCTATCAAATGACTCTACTCCCTGCCAGCCTGTCCATTTTAAATACTGCCTTATTTAAAGAAGCAAAGAGAGGTGAGAATAGTTCAGAATACCAAGTGATTTCATTTTATAACCACACATCCCATGCTCCTGTCGTGGTTTAGGCCCAGTGCATAACTGAGCACCACGACACCCCAAAAAAGGGCTAGTCAAAATAAGGACTGGGAGGGCTTCTCACCACTTAAAGAGGTCACAGGCAAAAGACAGACTCATCTCAAGGAATAAAAAACAAGACAATTTTAATTTGTTACCAACATCAGCGTAGAACAATGGGAGATGCAACCAAATCTTAAAAAATCAAAACCCCCCCCCCCCACCCTTCCCTTCTTCCCAGGCTCAGCTTTTGTTCCCTGTTCCTTCACCTCCCCTCTCCCCATTTGCCTTGAGGTGCAGGGGGATGGGAGTGGGGGTTTGCAGTCAGTCCTCCTGCCATGCCACGCGCTTTTCTCAGGAGTAGGGGAAAAAAAAACCTCAGCCCAATATCTCTCTCTCTGCTTCCATGCGGCCCCTTTTCCATAGGGAAAATAGTCCTCAAAAGTCCAATATGGGTCTGCCCACAGCTGCAGCTTCCCTCACATACAAAACTGCTTCAGCTCAAGTCCACAAAACTCCAAATCTGGGTCTGCCCATGGTCACAGTTCCCTCACACACAACCAGTCGACTCAGCTTTCACCACGGGTTGCAAAGGGGAAACCTGGGTTCTGCGTCCTCCTCCTTCTCCCTTGCTTTTTCTTTCCTTCAAACTGACCTTGGTGCTCTTCAAAGTTGTTCTCCTCAGGCCCCACTCCTTTCTCCACTGGAGGTCTCTTCTGATGATTATGGAGATGCCAGCTCTCTCTCTCTTTTTTTCAGGATTAAACTGCAGCGGGGCTTAAGCTTAAGTTGTGGTCAGGGCAGGCCAAGCCCAGCCGGTCAAGGCCAGGGCTGCACCACCTGCACCTGGGGCCGCACTGGTCAGGGCTGGTGCCAGAGAAAGAGAGAGGCATGCCCTGCACCCCTCTTAAATACATGAATTCGCAGGGGCGCTGATTGGCTTGGCCCTGGTCAGAGGTGGGTCTGACAAAGGCAAAGGGGGAGCTTTTCAGGTAGCTTCTTAAAGGGCCATCTCCATAGCCCTTCCCCCTTTACCAAAGACACAACCAAAAACCCCTTACAGAAAACCCAATACAGCTCTGATAGCAAAGCATCACCTTCTAAAGAGAAAAGCAAAGGAGCAAAGAAACTCTCTAAATAAATTTAAAATGCTCTTACAATATCTGTAAGATGTATTCTAATTTAACTATTATAGGAACTTTCCTTATTTTCCAACACAAAAACACAACCCACCAACAGTCAACTCTTATCAGTCTTGCTCTCAATACCAACTGTCAAAATCGGAACCCACAGCTTCTTTTCTTTGAGCTCCTCATATACCTTTGAAAATCTGAAATAACCATGATCTTCAAAGTTTTCCAGTTTCTTCTCTAACCTTTTACATCTAACCATGTGCAGCAGCTTCCGCAGCTGAAGGCTGATTGTCCCAACTGCCAGCCAGGGAGTGTATTCTGTGTGCTGCATCACGTTTTCCTATCAGGATCAACTCAATCCTAAGGAATTAGACTGCAAGTATCATTAATTAGAGTTAGCTCAAAATCTATTTTAAGCACTGCATCCATTTTTACTTGGGTATTTTTGGCATTCCCTTTAAGTAAAATTCTAATGATGCTGTTCAGAATGTTTTCTGGTATTAATGAATCATATTTGTCTAGCCTTGAAATGTCCCCTTTACACAACTCTAAATTGACTATACTCCAAAACAGGTTCAGAATCTTTCCAGATAGTAGTCAGCATTTGAATAAAAAAATAAAATCACACTTACATCATGTAGTCAAAAATCATATTTCATATCTGCTGTTTCCACTTACGCATGTTTGTTTCATTTTTGGCTTAAATCCAGGCAGGTGACAGGTTTACTTACCAGAGGTATTTACAGTAGCTCTGGCAGCAGACTCTTCCTAGTGAGGCTGACAAGAAAAACAAAAGCATTTCATGGACAGTGGAGGGATTAAAACTCAGGACTCCATTTCGTGATCTCCAAGAGCAAGCCTTCAAAAGCTTAAAAGACCTAGAGCAGGAGGAAAACTAATAGCAAAAACAGTAGGAGACCCAACTATTACCTTCTGTTCTGGCCCAAAGGCTCTGAAGAGATTCGCATTTCATTGTTCCAGAGCAGGAAAAAAAAAAGCAGTGAAGATAAGGAAAAGCAATCTGCTTTCTTTGATGCTTCTCATTTCTGAGAAATAGCGAAGAGATGAAAAGCAAAATCTAATTACATACGGCCAGCATGTGACGATCATGACACAATAAACTGAGCAGGGAAAACAACAACAAAAACTCTTATGTGAACAAAAAAAATGGCATGAATCAAATACAGCTTTTTTTTTTTCCATATATATACCGCTCCACAACTATTTATACAAATGTATTTAACACCTACAATGCACAGTAGTACATCTAGAGATGAAAGATACACAGCTGGTTTAGACAGTAATTCTTGTGTGTTCATCTTGGGATATATTAAATATGTACACTTTGTTAATTTCATTACATTTTGCTTCTTTACTGAAAGAAGAGAATGCAGCATAAGGCTTCATAATGCTGGAAAAATTTCTCTAAATGGATCAAAGTAATACTGGCCCTTGGACTAAAAATTTATTCAAAATTTGACCATTATTCAATTACTAACAAAAAGAAAAGTCAGCCTGTTTTTGCAAATAGGTATATTACTAAAGAATTTCACTGAAGAGCTTGGACAAATGATAATCAGGTGGTGGATTATTCCTGACATATTTTAATCAAAAATTGGTTATTTTTTATTTATTATGTAATTTTCCTTGTAAAATCACAGAATACCATTTTTGTTCTCCATGGAGAAATGTTTTAAATGTGAGATTAAGGGTTAACAAATGCAAATTAGAAATAAATATATACCAAAGGTTTATTATCTCTCTTTTCCACTTAAAAGTACATTTTCATATGACGCAAATTCACTTTAAAGCATATGAAATTTGAATCCCTAATTTATTTGCAGTAACCAGCACTTCTTGATATTATTTTTTTTTTGTAAACATAAATTCCTAAATATGTATGATGCTTGCTATTTTTATATCTACCTTTCTATTTTCCTAGAAAGCTGTCAGGTTTATTCTTTCAAATTGTTGGGGTTTTTTGTTTTGTTTTGTTTTGTTTTTTATTTCTTACCAATATTGTTATTTTCTGCAAACAGCTGAAGTGATATGGAATGGGTCACCTTCTACTTTGCAGCACAGTTTTGAGAATCCTGAGTGACATGAGCTATCATTCAGCTACAGGACCAACTTTTTTTTCATAGTGATAAGGGACAGATTGTAAAGTCATTCAAACAGCTAAGCTTGAAAATAGGATGCCTTGTAAGATTTTTCAAATTAATCTAGGCTTATAACTTTTGAGAAGTTATTTAGAAAACTTCATTTTTGCCTGTTCCTGTTTTCATGCATGGCCTTTAGCACATTATTCTGTGTCTCCCATTCCCCCTCTCTAAAGTGGATACAATAATATAATAATCTCATCTGAATTGGTAATGTCAGGACACAATCATTCCTTGTGAAGTGGTCAGAGACTACTTTATTGAGGGTGACTTCATTGTGCATATCTGCTGTCGTGGAATTAGTGAGTCTGAGCACCATGCACAGTATGGTAATTTTAATTACTTAAAATACTGAAGGGAAAACTAGAAAATGGAAGACATGTTCACAGTACATTTTTGTGTCCTTGTCATGTAGTAGTAGTACATTTAGTACATTTCGATGCATTCTTTCCTAAGCATGTTCCAGGAAGTCAAATATATTTTAGGTTTACATATTTCAAAATTTTAACTTTGGTCTCATTTAAAAAGAGACAGTTACAAGTAAAGAACAAAGTTCACTTTGTGCTTAAATTTAACTACAGAAATAGCACAGCTTATCTAGCCAAAGACAATCTTATATCTCTTTCCCCCTAAACCACAATAGCTCTTGCTTTCTGTTATAAAATGCCAGAAATTTTCAGTTGTAAATACACTGTTTCTAGGGGAGCAATGTACAACAGTTTAATCCATTTTCACGCTATTGAGACATGGATCAAAAGAAAACCTATAATAAAACTGAGTAGTTCTACTTCTGCAGAAATAAGTGTGTCTGTGATCGCAGGTGTATACTGATCTATAAGTATAGTGAAGATCTTCAGTTACTCATCATTTTCATCTACATGGGTGACAGACAAGTGACACTGCAATGCTGTATTTTGAGTCAAGGTGGCATTAGGATTTTTACCTCCTTTTCTCTCAACACATCTTTTGAGATTGACTGTTTTGAATCAGTTGCAAAAGGGATAACCAGTTGTGTTACAGAAATATAAAAAGGTCAACAAACGCTTTTTCATCCCCCTTTGCGTGTTCTGCAACTCAGACCTATAATTCCCTACAAAGAACTTATTTCTGCAGCTGTTTTCCAAAAATGTTAAAAAAAAACCCCAAACCAAACAAACACAAAAACTCCAAAGAACAAAACCAACACAAAATATGCATTAAAACATAATGTAGATAGTAGAAATAGTCCAAAGAACAGAAGAATTTGCTTAGATTAGTTCTAACACACATATGAACCCCAAACTATTATTGATTAAATAATGACCAGTACAAATGCAATAATTTCATAATTAATCATAGCATATTCCCAAGGAAGGGTAGAAATATGTGTCATAAAATAGGTTATAGTATGCTTATAAGAGTTTTGACACTGCATTTATCAAAATAATGAATGCTAATTGCATAAAGATTTTGAAGATCCAAGCCTCACTCCTAAAACACTTACTGAAAGAAGCCTATATTTTCAAAATAAAACGAAACAAAAATATTTCTCTCTTTTTAGCACAAACACAAATCTTGGTTAATTTGTACTTTCAGATATTTTCTAAGGTGGACTTTTCTGAAGGATTCTCTTGCATAATCTGTCTCAAAAAAAATATGCCGCATACTTGTATGACCTAGTGGGAATCAACTACATGAACAAAATCTGATTCCTTTGAAAGTTTTGTGAAAAAGCTTGCCAACCCTATACCACAGAGCCACCACTGTGGTGGGACGCGGCTGCTCTGGGAGATCCTGAGCCCTGAGGTTAGGAGGGCACATTTAAGAACAGGAGCAGAAACACTTAAAATACTCTGAGAAATGTCTGCTTAAAATATTATTTCATCAGAAGCCTACCTATTTCACTTGTTACTTCTGCTTTATCCTCAGTAACATAGTATATACCTTTTAGAAAATCAAAGTAGAAATAAAAGATCCTGGGCAGAAAGTGGGTTCAGTAGTGAGTCTTGCATACAACCATATACTCATAACCATTTATTTTCTGAGCATGTGCTTCCAATTTACTTAATCATCATGCCATAAGGTTGATTCCTAAATGCTTTTGTCCTGACTATCATAATCATGCTCAGATGTCAAGTTTTTCAAAAAACGGCCTGATTCTCATTGCATGGTAAATACTTTTTCTATATCCATAATTTTAGAAATACAGTTATCAGATAAAATACATTATTATAAGTTAAATCACATTTTTATTTTCATTCTAAAGCTACTAGTAGGTAGAACTAAAGAATACCATATGATCATTTAAAGGATACTTAATATTATCCTTTTAAGAAATTTATTTGTTTGAAAATGGATGCAAAAATTAGGAGCATTAATAATACTGCGAGATGGAGAAATGTCAAACAATTAACTCCAGTTAAGTGAATTAATATATTCTTACTGACAAGAATATAATGAAGAGCAAAAATTTTCTAGCTAAACATGTCTGCTTACTGCAGGGGATTTAGACTAGACAACCTTTAAAGGTCCCGTCCAACCCCAAAAATTCAATTATTTTATGATTCTATAATTTCACCATTTTTCTTATCCTATACAAGTGGGCACTACTTTTGGGGCTTAGTTTTGAAAAAAGCTGAAAATTATTCCCACTGTTCAACAAGATGCATAGTTGTGGTAGGCATGGACATACAGCTAACAGTTTTAGTGGGATGTCTGCTACCCAGCCTGGCCAGAAGTCCTCAAGCTGACCTTTACCAGAGCACTCAGCATGCTGGATGCATGGACAGCAGGGCCAGCCTGCTCTAGGGAGTCACACTGGCACCACTCATGGCTTCTCTACCACCACCACACAGCTGCTGTGAAAGTGCTGTGGGACTGACCATGACGCTAGCCTCAGTGCTGGATTTAGCGTGACTTTTCTAACAATGCTGGACTTGCAAGGAGAAAATAACACAAGTCCAGGAGGGAGAAAATGGTTAATGTGACTGAACTGACCAAAATCTATGGAGAGCTTCTGGCCAATGCTTAGAGTGATACTTTAAGAATTTCTTATTTCGTAAAAGGTAGTTCTCCATTGCCTTGCCTTAGAGTCTTCTTTAAGCTCCTCACAGAGATCAAATAAAGTTTGTTTGTCAAATCCCTATGTACAAAAATCTGTTCCTATATTTGACCTAAAAGAAAGTGTGTGCTAAGCTCTCTAAATCCCGTTAGAATTATAAACTCCTAAATCTTTTCCACTGTCTCTAGTGTCAAGCAACAGCATTTGCTATTCTCTTTGTGCTGTTACTTTCAAGCCTTCACTTGAGTAAGTTGAATCTAGTGAATAAATACTTTTTTATATGTCCATTTCATCTGAAAATGCAGAGTTCCTAATTCTGGCATCCTCAATGAAAATTCTTAAATACTGCTATGTATTAGTGGCTCTTTCTTAATTCATTTTTCTTTAATATGGAAAATACCTGTGCTTTTCTCTGTATGGAATGTGTTCTTTATTAAAATCTGAAACGAACACTTATCTCAGTGTACAATATTTCTTATATAGGTAAGTATGTATTTATATACTTTACTAGTATATATTTTTTTAGTATATACTTATATATACTTATGTATATTCTTATATCTATACTTGCATATTTCTTATATGTACTAATTTACCATTTCATACTGGTACACTCTGGAGATTTAAGCCTAGAATGGCTATATAAACTGAACTACAAGTCAACAGTTGGGCTTATTAAAACAGTGGAATGTAAAAAGGCAACTACCTGGTTATTAACGTACCAGTAACTGAGCTACTGATCTTCTGCTGTGTTGATCTAAACTAACTTGTGTTTAAAATATGGTCAGAAGTGCACAAATAGACACACCAGATTGATTTAACTTTCTTGTGCACTATCAGCTCATTTGAAATCCTTGCTACTCCCATGAGACTAAAGCCCTGTTTTAACTGCAGTGTAGGCAAGTACTTCTGAAAGCAAGGGTTTTTTCCTCTCTTATATTTCAGGAACAGGCTAGACTCTGGTTCACAAATGGGATTTGTAGACAAGGTGACACAGAAACACTTTGGCCAAGTTCACACTGAACTAGAACCTTCTGACCTGGGTGCTTCTCTGGCAAGTGAATTTTCTATTCACTCTGCAGTCTCTGCTAAGAAATCTAACTGGCATTTTCTACAATGTGTGAGAAGGACCAAGAAACCTACAAGGAAGAACAATCTGCAGAAAAAAATTGTATCAATAAAAAACTGTAGCAAGGTTTGTGAGGAGAAACTGTATTGTGAACTTTTACATCCTTATAGTGGTACAACACTATTACTACTTTAAACTGTACCATTTTTCAAAATGCTATAAGAAAGGAAAGGTATGAGAACTGTAGAATAAGATTTTCTTTTTCCTTGTGGCAGAACGAGCATTGCTGTTGTAACATAGTAATATCTGTTGGAGGAACGGTAGAAATATACTAATAAAAAAGTTTAACAGGAGTTATTTCAGTATGGGGGTTCATTTGATGTAACTGTCAACCAGGGCGAATTTTCTCCCTATCATTCCTCAGCAAAAGGAGATTGCTTTTAAAGGCATGTTATGGATTTATAAGCAATATAAACTTGATTTTGCTTGTAACTAAATGTTCAATCCTTTTGAAAAGTAAAGGACACATTATTCTAAAAAACAGTATTTTCAGATGGACTAATTTTGCCACAACCTCATAGATTCCTAAAGATTTTAAAAATTACAAGTGATACTTTTGTTTAAGTAGCATTTTAATGCTTTAAATGACTTGGTTTGAAATAAATAGATAGTTTTGCTTTAGCTCAAAGGCATTTTGCAGTCTTAATTCAATTTAGCAGTGAGAAACAGACAAACAACAATTTAAAACTTGACCAGAAGTAAATCTTCCAGACTGTGGGTTGAGAATTTCAGCCCTGTGGGTCTGCCAGTGTTTATAATTTATCAAAAGCCATTTTTAAGTTCTAGAGCAGTTTACAAATTGTGAGCTCTGTCCTCTTTAGAACTCCCATTTCCTGTGCTGTTATTTATTAATCACCATTAACAGTGTTTTGCCAGAATCTAAATTTCATTATGTAGCAGCGCCATGATATCTGAATGATAAAGAACTTTGCATTGCGCTCTGTGGCAGATGCACCCACCCTACTAAAG
>NW_010164551.1:0-14555 GCF_000695765.1 Mesitornis unicolor | reverse complement strand
TTCGAGGTCCCTTCCAACTCCCAATATTCTGGGATTCTGTTAGTGCAGGGACACACAAGTCCTGCCATGAAGGGACAAGATGGCACGCTGCAATGGAGGGGACTTTCTGGTGTCCTAAAAAGGTGGCAAGAACTATCTCACTGCAGCTTCTGCCCCAGCCTAGAGGGGTGGTGCCTGAAGACAGAGAATGCAGGAGGCTGTTTTGAGAGGAGGCTGGGCATTGAGCCTGGGGACAGGCAATAACGTGAACGTGGTGTAGGGTGCACAGGATATGCAGTGTGTGAAGGAAGACATGGGGCAGCAGTTGGCAGTGGACAGGAGTGATGTGGGTGAATGGGAAGCTTGAGGGCCACAGGGATGGGGACTGGCAGGTAGGGCTGTGGGGCAGGCGAATGGGGTGACAAGCGTGGGGGCACTGAGGAAAGGGGAATAAACACACACTTTTTACAGAAGGCGCATATCTTCTTGCCAGGTGGTTTTTTAGAGAAGGTGGTGAGGCAGGAGCTGGAGCAGAAGAGCTGAGGGAGCCCTTTACGCTGGTAGGCAGTTTGGCCCTTCTGCAGCGGGGTCCTGCAGTTCGCACAAGTCATCTTGGTGACAGTAGAGCGGGCAGCTCGCTGAGCCATCTGGGTGCGTAAAGACATGCGAGTTGAGCGTCGGGTACGAAAAGGAACAAAATCCTCATCATTGGGATCATCCACCATTGCATCGGAGTCTTCGTCAGAGACAGGAACTACAAAGCAGCAGAGGAAGATGCACAGAAATCCCTCATTAGGAACCGAGACAGAAACTTCTGCCGTGAGACACACACTGGGACTTTCTGGGGTCACCTTTCCCTCTACACACTTTATACCTGTCTGGGTGGAATGATATAGGGACCTTTAAAAGATACTCTGTTGGAATTGGAGATGAGTCAGGAGGTCTTCAAGCAAACTGGGCTTCCTCTCTAGGAAGTGATGATTTGCCAAGGTTGAGTAGAAGCCCAAAGTGTGAATATTTACAGCAGAGAACCCTCCAGAAACCGGTAGACCTTAAAGGGAACAAGCTGTAACACCAGCCTCCAGCACAGGCAGGCAATGAAGGTGCAACACACAAACACTAGGGAATGGCAGGGTGACATTCAGAACCTCAAACAAAGGCTTCATGGACTTGTACAGGAAAATCCCCAAAATGCAACCTTCCTTCAGCCAGCCTGCTGCCATAGAGACAAAGGGAGAAAGTTCCTGGCTGAGGAAGTGGAAGATGGATTTCCTGGGAACAACCCCAAAGTCTCATCCAATTACTTGGTGCCTGGTGTCCACATACCACAGTAAAAATATCACATCTCTTCCTTCAACCTAAGTGCCCTGAGAAAGCAAGAGAAGTACCCCAGGATGAAGACTCATGGGGTGAAGGGACCTGTCTTGTGTAAGAGGAAAGTCTGCACAGAATTTCCAGAGTTCCCCCCATACTTACACCATGAACCACCTTCCCATAACAGGCCTCAGCCCTGCTCTCTGGCTGAAAACAGGCACTGGCCAGCCCTAGGTACTCACTGCTCTCAGAGGAGTTCACAGTTTCAAGCCTGGCAGTTTCTGATCTTCTGGCTCGTTCACTTCTTTTCTGCTCCTAGAAGACATTCAGAAAATACTTAGGCTAACCATCTGCTAGGACAACCATGGATAGATATCCCAGATCATGGTGGAGTTCCAACCTCTGAGACTTCAGCTTTCCCAGTAACTAGGCTGGAAATGGATAAAACTCCGCAGATACCTGACCAGAGTTGGCAGGATGGGGGAGATGGAGAAGTAGGGTTATGAGAATGGCATCGCAGCTGGGGGTAGCAGGGACACACTGAAGCCACACTACAGCACAGTGGCACGGGAATCACTCCATCACAGGAGACATGCAAACTCCTTCCCAGAGGAGTGATGAGAGAGCCAGTGTCCCTCAGGGAGTTTGACAACAGCCAGCCACCCTCTGTGGTCCTGTAGCATATGCACTTGACTGCATTCTCCTTACCTTCTCAGTTGGCAGCTCACTTCCCTTCCCGGACAGGCCTTCTCCTGGAACAGAAGCACAGAAGAAGCTGGAATCTAACATCTTGCTTTTCTCCAATGGAAGAAGACAGGAGTTCTTCAAATGCAGCCACCCTTTGGGTCAGTCTGCACGTGAAGCCTCAGACAGTCCTGGCTGACAAGCACAGCTCTGGTGGTGATCAGACACCAGCTCCTAAACCCACCACCTAGAGATCCAAACACGCAGCCTGGGAGAAGTCCTGCCCTGTGTGAGGGAAGCTCCTAGCTGACACAAGCATTGAAAATCAAACTTAAAGCTACGAAAGCCAGAGCAAGAGCTTATGTGCACCAAGGGAGCAGCTTCCAGAGCATTATTCTCCGTGAGCAAGACGCTTTCCCTAAAGTTACCCCACCAGTAGCATTGACAATTTCCATAACAGGGGATGATGCAAATGGCTGGAGCACAAATCAGCCAAGTTCCACAGAGATAACAACCTTACCTGCTGGTAGTGAGGCTTCCTGTGCTTTCAGTGCACTACTTTCTTTAAGCGAGTTGTTCTCACTGCCATCCTCTACCTCTGCCTGGTTTTCCTCCGTGGGCTCAGGGGGGAAAGCTGCAGTGCTGTTGTCTGGGCTCAGCTCCATCTCTGCTTCCCCTGCCAACCCTTCCCTCTGCATGGGTGAGCTTTTCCTTGGTGCCTTCAACCTCGTCTTCTTTGTCTGTTTAAGACTGAGTTGTGGGGGGGGCATTGTGGGACTTGAGGATTGTGCTGTGATTTCTTTTGTGGCTGGGGCACTGCTGAGGTCGCCAGAGTTAGGAACGGGCTGTTGGGGAGATTCAGGGGCTTTATCATCAGACAATGCAAGAATAGCAGCAGCACCATCTTCCTTTAGGTCCCCAGAATCATTTTTTGGTGCATCTTCCCCTTCTTTCCATGTTTCTGGAACAAGGGCTTCTCTAGAGAGGGCAGAGGAGTCTGCCGGTCCATCATCCCCACCCTGGGAAGGATGTGGCTTATACAGCCCACCCAGACCCTCCGGTTTATCTAGCTCCATCAAGTCAGCAGGTTTATCCAAGTCATCCGAGACATCAGGTTTCTCCAGCATACCCAAGACACCAGGTTTATCTAGAACAAGGTCATTTGGTTTGCTTAGTTCAGACTGGCTGTTTGTTTTCACAAGAAGGTCCAAGTCCCCATCTGCAGTCATCTGCTTGGATTGATCCCAGTCAGATGGCTGAAGAACTGAAACTTCCTGCGTAGAAGCTGTCTGGGAACCCAGGAGATCTTCTCCAAACTCCATGTCAGCAGGGAGATCACCAATAAGCGGTTTTTCAGGCAGGGACAGAGGGTCCAAAGATCCTGAAAATTCACTGGAATCCATTTAGAAGATGGCAACTGAAAATGAAAGAGAGACTTGCAAGTTAATGAAAAGCAGTCTAGCACAGTGCATGAACTGTCCACTCTTCTGAACACTGCTGGAGCAAAACAAGGCCCAGTAACACTGCCAGCCATAACCAGGATACCAGCAGGTCAATCACGTCTACTCGTGGGGTTACAAAACTCTAAAGCCAACCAGCAGCAGTGGTGTGGCAGGCGTTTGGGAACTCTACAGCCCGACACAGCTCATCGTAGCACGGCAAACAGATCAGCTTACGCCAAATGACACAGTAGAGCACCAGAAATTACTTGAGTCCCAATTCAGGAGGCATCACCCAGCTGCTCTGTGGAGTGTGGTATTGCCCTCCCTGCCTTCCTCTCGATCTCACCAGACCCAGATGATCTGGTCTGTCCTTTCTCCTGATCTGTTCTCACAGAGTTAACACATCTTTTATTTTTAAAATATATTTTCACTTAAAGTTAGAGGCAGAAAGAACTCCTTTACAGCTCTGTAGCCCGTGCCTGAACAAGACACAGGATGACAAGATGGATTTGTCAGAGGACAGACACAACCCATGTTACCGCATACCTACAGCTACAGCATAGCCTCAAAACTGTGTGGGCCAATATTCAGACACAGAGCAATTGGCATAGCTTAAGTTAGATCCAGGAGGGATTCTGGAGAGTGCAAGAAGAAAGGCAGTAAAGTCAATGATGTTAAAAGCAGTCACAAGAGGAAGAACAAGTAGCAAAGTAGACAAGAGCAGGCAACGCAGAGTCAGGAAAAAAGACCAGCATGACTTTGCAGGGCACAGCCAGTGCCTTTGCACAGGAAGATGTGATGCTGACTGCCAACATCAGGGGGACCTGATGACCGGAGAAGACCGGAGAAGAGAAGGCTGAGGGGAGACCTCATCACCACCTACAACTGCCTCAAGGGAGCTTGTAGAGAGGTGGGTGCTGGTCTCTTCTCCCAGGTGATGGGGGATAGAACAAGGGGAAACGGCACCAAGATGTGTCAAGGGAGGTTCAGGTCAGAGATAAGGAGGAAGTTCTTTACTGAGAGGGTCGTCAGAAGCTGGAACAGGCTGCCCAGGGAGGTGGTGGAGTCACCAACCCTGGATGTGTTTAAGGAGCGGGTGGATGAGGTACTTAAGGATATGGTTTAGTGGGTAGACAGGAACGGTTGGACGTGATGATCTCAGAGGGCTTTTCCAACCGAGCGATTCTGTGATTCTGTGACCACATTATAGCTCAGCTCCTCACGGCCGGCAATGCCATAAGACAGGAATGGCAAGACTTTGAGATGAGACAAGTAAGCGTTTATATTAATAGTGGCTGAAAATGAATTATATTCCCACAAAGAGATAATGGTTGACAAACCTGAAGAGGGAAAGGGAGAAGGAGCTAGAGCCTATAAGCAGTGAGGCAGAGTGAGACTTGAAGTAGCATCACATCCCCGAAACAGGCTGTAAGTAGACACTGTAAGGCAGGCACTGGAATCAAAAGATGTGGTGCCAACCTAACCCCTCCCAACACCCCCATGAGAGTAATTCCAATTCTAAATTTGGCACTATTTTAAGCCCTAAAGGGGGAGATTCAATATTCCTGTCTATTGGGGCTTACTATGGGCATAACTCATCTATATCAATGAAGGAGGAAGCCTGAAATAATTTCACTGGTGATGGCGAATTAATTCCATCTTTATACCCTTCCATCTGAAAGGATAACCACCAAATGGTTTACTCAGAACTCAACAGGATGTATCTGGACAAAGAATGTACCCGACATATACAAACTCATTTAAGCTGGAGTTTAGGGGATCATACTCTACAGCTGGGTTTAAAAGTCACCGGCTCCTTATTTTATCTAAAAAACAAAGCAACATTTTCTGTTCCACAGTGGCAGATAAGCACTGTTCCCACAGTCACAAACAGAAACTACAGACGGTGAAATCTCCAGAGATGCTCACAAAGTTCCGCCCCTAAAAACTTTGGTGATTCTGTTCACTTTCTTTAGTTACAGAGGACACAAATTTCTACAAGGAGCCAGTTCCAGAGCGACACAGGATCTAATATGTGCTTTAGGGTGGCTGACAGAAAGAAGAACAAAGTGAAACAGAAGAAAAGTCCCAAGGATTTTAAGCAGGAGACAACCCTCCCAAGATGATAAACACATTTTTTCTGCTGCTCGGAGTACAAACAATGCCTCCTTCTCAAAGATGAGCCCCGTGCAGATTTCCAGACACGCAGCAGACCTTACAAGAAGCAGCAGAAAAATCAAGACGCTCGGATGAATAAGAAAGTTAATTTACAGGCATACATGACAGGACTAACATAGTCCTCAAACACCTTCAGACCACACCACAGAGGTGACACTTTCAGCTGGCCCAGGCTTTGCTCGGTAGAAACAGACCCTGGGAACAGTTCTGGAGCCTAAAAAATCCATTTGGGATAATGCAAGCAACAGTTAATCTATGAATTTACAATGCTACTCCTGCTCTACAAATGGACCAGAAAGCATCTCGTCTCAACAGTGTGCACCTTAACACTGCCTTCCAGCTTTGGGCACGAGAGCATTACGATGCAAGACAAGACTCTGACAAAATTAATGGTGACAACGCTGACTAACAAAGTGATCTTAAAGAGAACAAATATTACAGAATCACAGAACGTCAGGGATTGGAAGGGACCTCCAAAGCTCATCCAGTCCAATCCCCCTGCCGGAGCAGGAACACCCAGATGAGGTTGCACAGGAAGGCGTCCAGGCGGGTTTTGAATGTCTGCAGAGAAGGAGACTCCACAACCTCTCTGGGCAGCCTGGGCCAGGGCTCTGCCACCCTCACTGAGAAGAAGTTTCTTCTCAAATTGAAGTGGAACCTCCTGTGTTCCAGTTTGTGTCCGTTACCCCTTGTCTTATCATTGTTTGTCACCGAGAAGAGCCTGGCTCCATCCTCGTGACACTCACCCTTTAAATATTTATAACCATGAATGAGGTCTCCCCTCAGTCTCCTCTTCTGCAAACTAAAGAGCCCCAGCTCCCTCAGCCGCTCCTCATCAGGGAGATGCTCCACTCCCTCCATCATCTTTGTAGCCCTACGCTGGACTCTCTCCAGCAGTTCCTGTCCTTCTTGAACTGAGGGGCCCAGAACTGGACGCAATATTCCAGATGAAATTCTGCAGTTTAAGTCAACTCCAAACTGTTGGTATGTGGTTGGGACAGCTATGCAGACCCAAGAGCCTGCATTAGGACCTGGTTGGAAGCACAGCGCTCGCCCCGTGCGCTCACGCTCCTGTCCAATTTCATCAGCTCTGTCCAAATCCCCCCCCAGCAGAACAGCTCACATGTTCTGGCCAACAACCCAAAGCTGCTTCTTAGGATGTGCAAAGCTAAGGACTGCTGCGGTCAGTCGAGCAAAAGGACCATGTATTCAGCTATCCTGCTCCTACTCGCATCAAGAATGTGAACATCTCTGCAGAGAGAGCATATGAAACACAGCCAACAGGGTGCTCCTCTGCAGCACATCCTCCAATCCAGCAGCAATCAGCTGCGGAGGAACTGCTTGGCTTGAGCTGCACCCACCATCACTGGTAAGAGTCTGTACTGGGCAAATCCTCTATGAATCTGCTTAATCTCCCTTTGAACCAATTTATACTTCAGGCCTCTGAAAATTCCAGTGGCAATACTTTCTGCAGCCTCACATTTAGTTTTTAAAAGTATTTTCCTTTTGTTTATTTTAAACCTGCTGCAGCTGAGCCCTGTGATGAGGCAATACAGAGCAGCTGAGCACCGACTTTTGATGTATTTCTAAGAACCTAGAGAAGCTGATGGAGCTCAAGTTGAGGCTGGATCCAGGGAGGTGATGCTGGGAAACAGCTGGAGTGGGAAAGC
Organism: Mesitornis unicolor; assembly: GCF_000695765.1. Lineage (NCBI taxonomy): Eukaryota > Metazoa > Chordata > Aves > Mesitornithiformes > Mesitornithidae > Mesitornis > Mesitornis unicolor. The sequence goes on along the minus strand of NW_010164551.1, from coordinate 7,288 downwards.
AAGGAATGTCCCTGCCCATCCCTGCAACTTTGTTTGCCTGACAATGAAGTTTTTACTGTGGCTTTCAACTGCCAGCTGATGAGGATGAACAGGGCAGCCCTCAGAAGAGGGGAGAGCGGTGCTTTCCAGCTTCCTGGGTTACCCCGAAGGCAAACTCAACCTGAGGAAATGAGAGCCATCCAGCTGCAGCAGGGTAAGAAACGTTGCTGCTTCTGTTTGCCCCTAGCACTCAGATTCATGTGGGCTTTCTGCTGAGCTTCACAGTGACTTAAGCTGCCAACCTGTCATGGTTTAGGGCTGGGCTGGCCACTAAATCCTGGACAGACGCTCTCTATTAACCCCTCTGCCTTCTTCTCTTCTGGGGAGAAAAGAGAATAAGGGAGAGAGACTTTACAGGTTGGAAAAGAAAACTAACAGGTTTAATAAAACGTTAATACTAATATTACAGGATAATAATGTAAATAGGAAAATAATGAAATATATACAGATATGTACAAATATCTACAAAACCAATATAAAATCCTTCTCCACCCTCCCCCAATGACGAATACATCACCAGAGGCTCTGCGGAGCAGGGCACTGGAAAAGTCCCAGATCAGACTCAGCAGCAGTGGGAGCTGATGCAGGACACACAGATCAGGATCAGAGGCAGATGAACCAGCAGGGTCTGCTCAGACCTCGGTCATTGCAGGATCGAGACGGACGGAAGGGTTTGAGATGGAAGAGCTCCAAGATGGAAGAAGGGTTGAGACCCTCGTGATCCCTCGGCTTTATACCGAGTATGACGTGTGTGGGATGCAATACCTCGTTGGTCAGTTTTGGGTCTGCTTCCCCCATCATAGGCACAGCCACGGCACCCATGGTGAGACAACTGACCTTGAGATTGTCAGTACACACTGTCTGGGAAAAACATGCTGCCAGTTTTCAGCAAGTTCAGCCACTTAAAAGAGACTGAGCTGAGAAGTGAAATCACTCAATAGAAAATTAGCTCTGTTTAGCTCAGACCAGGACACAACTGAACGTGCACTTTACCTCTGGTAAAGTCTCTTCTCCCTTTCTCCAACAGAAGAAAAACAGCTTATTGTTTCTGGCAGATGCTGAAACAATCCACCACAAGTTATCATCCCTTATATTCCAGGACCATCTAATGCACAGCTCAGTCACTGGGCTCTGGTCACTGCCATGCTTGAAATCTTCCTTTTTTCAAGCCACGTACCTGGCAGTGAGGAGCATACGCTGAACACACCTCAGACAGCCCAAGAGGAGGCAGTGCTGAACTTCTGCATGTTACAGCAGATACGGCTGCTCTATTGGACAGCTGGAAACTCCTTACTTAGGACTTGGGACCACCCTCTGCAGAGCGCTCCTGGGAAGATCAAGCCTGAGGAGCAGAGTCCCCAGCACAAGAGTCTGAAGCAGAGCGCTTCTCAGGTAGCATCTGAGGCTTTCCAAAGAAGTGATGGGATGGCTGAGGGTGCTCCCCGAGTGTGCAGGACTGGCACAGAATGCAACATCGACTGCCAAATCCAGTACGTGTGACTACCAGACCTGACCTGCTCTTTCTGCCAAAAAAGGGGCCCATGGACCTCCTCTCAGTGAACACCTCAGGAGTCTCCACTGCCCACACGGTTCCTGTTTTCCTCCAGCAAAAGAACAGCAACTGCTGGGGTACCTGTCCTAGACTTCTGTTCATGGGTATGGGTTCAGATTTCCAAGACTTTTGAAGGCTGAAGGTTTTCTCTTTTTCACTTTCAGAGATAATTTGGAATACGAAGAGCATTAACGAATGACTATAAAAATTAGGACACTTAAATCAACACTCAGGCTAATTACTACCTATGAGTGCTCTAACACCTGAGCAGAACCCTGGAGATTCCTATTTTTTTGTGCCAAATTTTAGAATAAACAGTAACATCCAACCTAGTATTTAATGACAAAACCAACAGTGGTCGATACACAGTTCTATCAATAAAACATTAAGAGAATAGTATCATGTCCTACCAGCATGGTTTCTGTCAACAAATCTTCATTAACAATATTATACCACGAGTGACAAATACAGCAAAAGCAAACGTCATCACTGTGACTGACATAAGTTTATCCATGCACTTGATAGCTTTCCTAATTCAAGCACTGCAAACATTTATTACAGATCGGTTAACTCGATTTAAAACTCATTTTATGTACTGCATCCAACTCTGAGGTCCTCGGTTCAAGAAGGACAAGGAACTACTGGAGAGCCCAGCGAGGAGCCACTGAGATGATGAAGGGACTGGAGCATCTCCCACACGAGGAAAGACTGCAAGAGCTGAGGAGACGGGGGGATCTCATTAATGCTTATCAGTATCTAAAGGGTGGGGGTCAGGAGGATGGGACCAGACTCTTCTTGGCTGTGCCCAGCCACAAGACAAGGGGCAATGGTCACAAACTGGAACACAGGAGATTCAGCTTAAACATAAGGGAAAATTTCTTTACAGTGAGGGTGACAGAGCCCTGGCCCAGGCTGCCCAGAGAGGTTGTGGAGTCTCCTTCTCTGGAGACATTCAAAACCCGCCTGGACGTGTTCCTGTGTGATCTTCTCTGGGTGATCCTGCTCTGGCAGGGGTTGGACTGGGTGATCTCCAAAGGTCCCTTCCAACCCTAAACAAGTCTGATTCTGTGTAAAGCGAATGAATTTATGAAGAATTACCAGTAAACAGAGCACAGTGCTAAGGAGCAGGTTTCAGCCCAGTCAAAATCCTCCAGAAAGGAGCAAAAAGGATTTCGCTGTTCACAGGTGTTTTAGGAGAGGCAGTTCTCTGAGCTCCCACCTGGCAGCCCAAACTCGGTCTTCAGTGATCACAAAGCCCACTGGTGACATTCAGTATAGTGCTGCTTGCACACAGCATCACATTAGACCATTACTGGTACATTCTTGGCTAATACCTACGCTTGAGGACAGATACTGAAAGAGCTGAGATGTTTCAGACAGAAAAAAATAAATATCTGACACAGTAACGCAAGAATCCCACTGCTTTAAGAATCAATCATGGTTCAGAGAACATCCTCCAGTAATAAACCTATTTTGTTCATTGAAAATAAATGGGGAGACACGAACCGTCTCAAAAAAAACCCCAACCCAACAAGGTAAGATCTACAGCAGAAGACTCTTCAGAGATACAGACAAACGCACGCTGACTCAGAAAGCTGGAAGTCAAAGTTGGAAAAACTCAGAAACAGCTATTTCCAGATTAACACCACAGATGATTACGTAAACAGCTGACCCCAGGATATGTAAACTCTCTGTGACTCGGAGGCACTCGGTGTCTCTCTCCAAGTCAGCTATAGCTGCTGTACTGGGCGAGCTCTTCAGCTCGTGCTTTGCAGGCAGGGCTTGGTGAACAGATGTCTCTTCTCATTTCCAAACCTGTTATTTGTTTTCCCAGTTAGGAGTGCACACAGCAGTAGCTATCACCGCGTCCCTTCGGGCCAGCCTCCACATGTGACTGGAACCGTCTACACAACAGGAACTGGCGGATGGGGAAAAGAAGGGCCTTCCCAGAACATCCCCAGCAGCTCCAGCCTCCAGCAATGGTTTCCTAACAGTCCCAAAGCCAGGAGGTACCAAGACCACTGCTAGATTTTTCTACAGCGGGAGCATCAGCTTAGGATGCAAGCCTCAAACTTGGTCTAGCAGTCACCCAGAATCAAAATCACCAGCAGGTCCAGGGAGGTGATCATCCCCCTGTACTCGGCACTGGTGAGGCCGCACCTCGAGTGCTGTGTTCAGTTCTGGGCCCCTCACTAGAAGAAGGATGTTGAGATTCCGGGGCGTTTCCAAGGAAGAGCCACAAGGATGGGGAGGGCTCTGGAGAACAAGCCTGATGAGGAGCGGCTGAGGGAACTGGGCTTGTTTAGCCTGGAGAAGAGAAGGCTGAGGGGAGACCTCATCACTACCTCCAACTGCCTCAAGGGAGCTTGAAGAGAGGTGGGTGCTGGGCTCTTCTCCCAGGTGATGGGGGATAGAACAAGGGGAAACGGCACCAAGCTGTGCCAAGGGAGGTTCAGGTCAGAGATAAGGAGGAAGTTCTTTACTGAGAGGGTCGTCAGAAGCTGGAACAGGCTGCCCAGGGAGGTGGTGGAGTCACCATCCCTGGATGGATTTAAAGAGCGGGTAGATGAGGTACTTAGGGATATGGTTTAGGGGGTAGACAGGAACGGTTGGACATGATGATCTCAGAGGGCTTTTCCAACCGAGCGATTCTGTGATTCTGTGAAAAAACCCGGATTCTTCAACACAGAGCTGATGGTGCTGCAAGACAGCACCATGAGCTTCCTGTTAATTCCTCAAAGGCAGCAATGATCAAACTAAATCTTGAGCTTGCATTCCAGAAGCTTCATCTCAGCTTCAAGAAAGTGCAAGAGGAAGGATGAGTTTCAGACATCTTCTTGCAGAATCAGCTGGAATTAGGTTTACCAGGAGACTCCCTGGCACACGTCAAAGGTACTGCACAACATTCCTTGGGTTTCAGCGTTATTCGCTGCTAACTCAACACCTCCGTACTAGCAATAAACTCTTAAGACAACCAGCAGGAGCGTACTCATCTGCCCAGAACAGTCTGAAACTGCTTGGATGCTCTTGTATCTTTTCATGAGACCAGGGCTCCCTCCAAGTGCCAAGTGTCGAGGCTTTGCAACAGAGAAAGGAGCAACAAGGCTGGGTAAACTCTTCACTTTACACGTGTCAAAACAGAGGTCTTAGCAGCAATGCCTGGTGTCTGGAGAACAATTCAGCTTCAAGAACCAACTCGACTCGGTGATCAAGTCAGAGAGAAACCTCTCCTGCTCCCTGTACAGCTTTGTGTCGACAGCATGGATGAGAAACGTTTCTTCCAAGGCTCACCACTCGCCACGAGACAGTATCTGCCAAAACAGTGGTACACACAGGGCAAGAGGGTGGGTGGCTAAAAAAGCTTTGGAAGTACTGTCTGAAGCACAACAAGCACAGCACACTCCAACAGCACCTGCTGAATACTGCTCTGATGATATTAAGACACCAATTAAGAGACAGAAATAGACCACCTGGAAGTGGTCAAAAAAAAAAGGTGGCCCTTAGGTCTCTACCTGTTGCCCAAATGCTGCAGGAAGGTATCAGACCACCTAATGCAAAGTCCTGAACACCTCCCAGAAGCAGCCACAGCCAGCTGGAGAGGAAAGGAGACTCCCCAAAGGACTGTGCCACAGCCCAGGAACAGATCATCCCCGGCCCTGGGGGTTCTCAAATCACAACTGGACAAAGCCCTAAACAACACAGTGTCAAATCACCTCTGCTGTAAGCAGGAGGTCAGATAGAGACCTCCAGAGGTGCCTTCCAACCTAAATCTGTCTGTGGTTCTTTGAATAAACCTTACTACGCAGGGAAGAAAGAGGAGACAAGAGGGCAGAGTCTCACAGAGGATGTATTAGAGGACAAACCACCTAATATTCCTTAAGTGGCCTGATGGAGCCAAAATGGGAAGCACAAGGTGAGCTGTCTCCTCAACCTCACTGACAGTCCCAGCTCCCTCTGCAAGGCACCTGCTGCCGGGTCCCCGAACGGGCATCTCGGCATTGGGATGCTTCACCTCCCACGCAGCCTGGCCCAGGTGAAGCGGCGTGGAGCAGACTGATGTCCCAGTGACGACTCCTGGCTCTTTACAGCACCGAGGGCTGGGCCAGCAGAGCAGCCTTACAGAAAGTGGCCAGAACATCCCACCAGAGCCCACGACCAGCAGGACTGGTGACAAGGGCCTCAAGCACTGCTGTTTCCTGATCTATGCTGCCAGCAAAGGAAGAAGTTAACACTTTCAACGGTCTACCAAGATTAAAACACAATTGCAGTGAAATCCTGCTAGCACAGCATTCGCTAAGCTAACAAATCCATTGCCACAGCTGTAACCTATTCCATGCTTCCCTTGGATTGCTTTCACCAGCACCAGAGGCTTCTGCTTGCACACCTGTGTCCGTCAGGGTCACACATCTCAGCATCCCTGACCATAAAACGTATCTGAAAGAAACAACACGAGGGGCTCTGCTCCCAAAGCAAGGCCATGGGCTCAGTCCCAGCCCTTGCTCTGGCTGTCAGAGCTGTGGAGCAATCCTGTATGATTTCACGGCATCCTCCAAAGCAAAGGCACTCGCAGTAAGAGGGATGTAAGTATATGCAGAGAGAAATGGAGATCGTATCAACACACGCACCGGGGCTGTACGCCACAGGTTGGCCATCACAGGCGGCAGCTCTGGAGGCTGTGGCGATTCCTTTAGCAAAGCGGGGCTGGCAACGACGACAAAGCTACGTTTTTGTCACCGGCTTTGATGCCAGGATGGGCAGGGCTTAGGCAAGAAAATGCAGATTAAAAGCCTTCTTGGGGGAATGCAGTGGCAGTGAGAGGACAAGAAGTGACATCCTAGAACAAGAGCCATAGCTGAAGCACAGCAGAAGGAAAATGCACAAACAAAGCAGCTCTCATGCTTGTCAGAAACCTCCAGGAACTGTTCCCCAGTGCTCAGCTGAGCATCCTCTTCGCCCCATCACCTGACACCAACCGTGTCCAGCGCTGCCTTTGCCTACACCAGCGTATCTCCCTGCCAGGGCCTTTCCCTGTGCCAGGGACACGCCACAGCCAGCTCCCAGCCTTGCCAGCACACACCATCCTGTCTGGGGCCAGTCCTGCCTCCACCTCTGCAAACCACACAGGGGGCACCAATGCTCCCTGGGGTGTCCTTGCTGGCCACGCCACTTGCACGACCCAGCCTGACAAGGCTTCAGCAGGTCAGGCTTTGCCTCCTCCAGCAGCAAAGGCAGCCTCACGCTCACGGGGCTGCACCTTCCTCTCACAGGACCTGAGCCTCACAGCGTCCAAGCATCTGCACAGATGCTCCAGGCCTCGGGGATGAGCCCCGGCCCAGAGCCCCGCACCCAGGCAGGGTTTTTTTGAAGCCTCCACAGCATTTGTGGCTGCGGGTGGTGACAAACGCTGCTTCGCTCCAAGCCCCTGCCCATGACACAGGGCAAGAGGCGAGCTGAGGACTGGTACTGGGTGCTGGCACAGAGCAGGTTGGTGCTTAAGTGCTGGGGGCAGCCCGAGGGCTGGTTGCTGGGGACCGGACCCGCCTGGGGGGCGCAGCCGGGGCTGGGCAGGACACGGGAACCACACACTTCTGGGCCCGGGCCCCGACACGGCAGGGAGCACAGCCCCGGGGTGGGGGCCACGCCGGCGGTAGGCAGGGAGAGGTGTCAGCATGAAGCCTTCTCTCACCACACCAGGAG
>NW_010164550.1:0-22927 GCF_000695765.1 Mesitornis unicolor | reverse complement strand
TGGGTTTGGGGACGAGTGGCCTGCGGGAAAAGGAGAGACTGGGAGGGCCTGACCGTGCTGGCGTTAACCTCTAAAATTCAAGCGTGATTTCCATTTATTTTAATTAGATCACCGCCTGTTTCCTCATCCCAGCCCGCTGAGCCTTGCTTCCCCTGCGGTCGGTGGATAACTGGTGACATACTGGTAGGGGCATATGGAAGCTGAGCATCGCTTTGGCGAATGAATGGGCTCCTGGACTTATCGTCTAACGCCGTAGAATTCCTCCCACCCTTTTGTTTTTGTTAATTGCCGATGTCACAGAGAGCTTTGATCAAGCTGTTTATAGTTCACCGCGCTCCGAGGTGCCTCTTGCAAGACCTCTAAGTAGATAAGGGGAGACTTGGCATTGCTGATATCTGAAAGGCAGACTGACTGGTAAAACGTAAGTTTCTTCAAGGCTGCACTGCGTTTCTTGAGATTGCTAAAGCACAAAAGCTGTTCAAAGGTAACTGATCAGTGAAGTTTAAAAATTATATTCCCGTCTGAAGTTGTTCAGCATTGCTGCAGTAATATTGATATTCCTTGCTACTAAGTCAGAGGAAATATGCCTATTTTCACAAATCTGTTTGCATATACTTTGTGCAGATGACAAGCTTGTGTGTGGTCAGTTTTACAGTTCCTTCTATTTAATTTCTTTCACAGAGCAGCGGGAGGACATGTATATTTCTAATATTGTAAAACAACAGCAGCAAAAATTTGTGATATCTGCGTCATTGTAAGAGGATTTCTTGGCATTGTTTCCCATTTTATTTCCAGTTTGACATTACACACTGTATTATCATGCTGTACTGAAGTTTTGGAGTCCTTAGTTTTTGAAGTTTCATAGCCTACAAGCTACTTGTAGAAAAACAGTGATTAAGCAAATAGTTTTTAAAAAGGTTTTTATTAATAAGTTTTTTGAGCTAGTATTGTCATGGTAGCTGTTTAAATGAAATCAAATTAGTTAGTCTCATTTTCTCACCTAATTCTTGAAAAGAAAAAAAAACTACTCCCATGAAGCACTTTCTCAAATTTATGCATAATGTGCAGGGTCTCTGATACAGGTTTAAAGGTGCAGTATCATGGTTATGAAAGCGTCACTAGAAGATGATGATGCAGGATGGGAACTCAGTATGCCTGACAAGATGGAAAAGAGTAATACAAGCTGGATAGATATAACCCAGGATTTTGAAGAAGCTTGTAGAGGTGAGTTGTGCTGCTTTTGTTCTGAAAAAACTTGGAATCCTTTGGAGGACTAAGCGTAGTTCTTTGATGCATTAAGCAATAGTTTGACCCAGGTTCAAGCTCCAGATGAACGAACTACATTGATTCTCTGTTTCCCTGTGTTTAATTTAACTGTGAGATTGGAAATAGCAGAAGAACTTCACCTTGTTAAGCTCTTCCAGATTACAGAAATATCTTTTTTAACTTAGGCTTTTTTGCACCCACTTCTTTTCTTTGCAAAGATTTCTTCTAATCTCTTCTGCCAAATGGAAACATGATTCATCATTCACCTATGCAGAATCAATACCTTTTTTTACTGTATGTTTTTGGATCTATAGGGCCCAGTTACTTATTCATTTAATTGATCAGTGCATCATTTTTCATTCTTGAAACAGTGCTGAGCTGAGAAGGTATAAGGCATCCCAGTCACAGAGAATTAGTTTCTTCCATTCATCAGTGCCTTTATTGTTACTAGATTTCAGTGCTAGTTTACTGTGACTTTTTCAGCTGATTTTATGATGACATTAGGGAAAAATAAATATAAGTCTGCAACTTACCAGACAGAGTATTTTTTTTTAATGATAACCACAGTTTGCTTATGTTATGTCATCAAGTAATTCCTGTATATTAGTGATACACCATTTGTGTAGCCATCAAATACCTCTACAGGCTTCATTAAAAGTAATAGGGAGAACCAAGCCTTTCAGTAAACTCCCCTGGAAAAAATTAGACATCTGTATAAAGGAGCACAGAAAACTTCTCTCCTGTGTTGCAGGCTGTTCAGATGCTACTCTTTGGTAATTGTAAAACCCCTTTAACTGTTGGAATAACAGAGAGGGAGTAGGAAAGGCTGTGAACAACTGGATTTTTTTGGACTTTCAGTTTTGAAAGTGCTTTGTTAGTAAAAGCAAATGAAGGTGGAATAGGAATGTCTGGTCTGCTTCCCGTACCTTTTCTCTTTTAGCGTAAGACAGTTTGGTAAGTGAAAAGACTTATCCTGGAAAAGTTTTGCTAGAGCAGTGGTTGTAATGATTGTAATTATTTATCCTGTTCTGTTTCTTTGTAGAACTTAAGTTAGGAGAACTTCTTCATGACAAGCTGTAAGTATGCCTGTGGGACAGTTCTTGTTTCTAGATAGGATTACTTATGTTAATGTTCACTAAGAAGCAAGTCACACAGTATCAACTAAGCTTTTTTAAACTTTAAATAAAATAATTCAAGTATTCAGAATGTCATTCATCCTCAGCAGTATGTATATGACTCACCTGTATGAATACTGAACATTTCTCATGGTGCCAGTATAAATTACATTCTCAGTTAATCAATGTAGTGTAAAAATTTATAGCACTTCTTATGATCAGTGGTGTTGACACTACTGAACTTACTGAATTATATTATGTGGACATGCTTTTATAAAAAAATGCCAGAAAGACTAAGCTTTTAAATTTGGTTGCCTCAAATGTCACTAACTAGTATAGGATAAACAGTCCATGTGCTTTAATGTAACGCTTAGGTGACTTGCTAAAATGGAAACTCAGAGCTCTGTAGACTAAGAAAAAAAAAATTCAAAAAAATGCATGTGCTAATGTCTTGCTGAATACATTAAAGAATGACATGAGATTAAAATATTAAAGATAAAAGTTGTTTAACCACAGGAGTCTGTTCACTTGCATAAAGAAAATAGTGCTTATTTAAGACTAATAGCTCAGAAAACAGAAGCACACTATTAAGTGCAAACCTGCTTAAACACGTGCAGGGCTGTCAGCAAGTACTTAGTAGAATCAAAGCACACTTCTGAGATATAATTTTATACATAAGAGCATTTCAGAGCAAATAATGCTTTTCAGAATTAGGATGTGAACACATACCGTTTTTATGTAATAAAGGCTTGTGCTTGGCAGTTATGATGCATATAATGTATACCAAAAGTGAGGCACTATTCCCCTTCTTCTATAGGCCAGTCCTGCAAGTTCTTATGCCCTGACTACAAGCAATTCATTGTCACATGCTGGGTTGTTGGGGTTTTTTTTGTAGCAGTTTTCTTAACATGCCCATTTTGAACAAAGATGGTATACTCAATGTATATTGTTGTCAGTCTGTGTCATGTATATTGCCATTAGTTTCTGGGGGACGTATCTCACTTGGGTCTTTGAATGTAGCACAGTAAAGAGCAGCTTGTTCAGTTAATACCAGTTTACTCTGTGATTTTTAAAAAGATGTTATTATGAAGTGTATAGAAACAGGTGTGTATAGCTTTAGTAATGGGATATTTGGCTCAGGAGTGTTCTTCAGCCTTAAAAAAAAGGCAAAGAGTTTTCTTTTGGGCATCTGTTTTCTTTCTTGCTTGTTGAGAGATCGTCAGATTCCTGAAAACCACTATCTCTGAAGATCAATAGTAATGTTCACATACCTTACCTTATAATCTGTAGTCAGAATACAGTGTACTTGGTTTGTCATCATATTTTTTTATTGGTTTGTGAAGACTGTTTTGTATAAAATAATTACATTCAGAATATGTTCTTTTTATGTTCTTAGTTTTGGTCTTTTTGAAGCCATGTCTGCCATTGAAATGATGGATCCCAAGATGGATGCTGGTATGATTGGAAACCAAGTTAATAGGAAGGTTCTTAACTTTGAGCAAGCTATTAAGGTTTGTGTGACTTTCCTATTTTTGCCTGCACTGTCTGTAACAAACTATGAAACAGTTTTATCAAATTGCAGTTAAGCACAATTAAACATAATTAGTGTTTTCAGTCTTAAATTTGATATAGTCTCTTTTTTTATTTTGTATAGTTAAGTAAGAAATGGCCTGTGATGATTACCTTTTTTGTTAACTTCATTATCACAATGATGCTAACTCTCAGTGAAAAGTAGTGTGAAATTGTTAGATATACATAACCTCAAATAAATAAATTTCAGAAATGGTTTTGCAAGTCATCCTATGCTTCCCCAAAATGTGTGTTTTATATTAAGTTGTATTGATTAGTCCTTTAATATGAATGGAAACCAGCTTCACTACAAAAGCTGGAAATTAACACTTTGAGACTATCAGTTTATTAGCATTGAACAGAAGATCACTAATTTAACTCTATTTACGGTAATGATTAACTTTTAACAAGGTCAATTGGCAGCGTGAGGCTGAAAGACTTATAGTGGAAAAAAATAGTGCCCTCACTAAAGTTATTTTTTTACCATGGACTTTCTTTTGAATGGACTAAGAGAACTCTGTGTAAAATATTGGCTAAGTCATGTAGAACGTATGCAGAATTGCATACATTGGACAAATAAAATGAAAGAAGTAGAGTTTCTGCCTTAGTCTTGACCTTGAAGGCAGTAAAACTCTACAAGTATCTGCAGTGTAAAAAGCAGTCTTGAAAGAATGGGTCCTGCATATTATTCCTTGTTCTGCATGTTGTTTTGTCATTTAAGTATTGACAGTTAACTGGCTGTAAACTTTTATTGGCTAGTCATAAATTGGAAATTTTACTTTAGCTTTCTCTTTGAATATCTTTGTTTGGTCAGTGTTCAGCACAATGATGAGAAAGCAAAGTTTTCTCCATAATTTGAGGCATATGAAGCTGATCAGTAAAACTAGTGGCATACAAGTATTCTGAAGTCTTAACCAAATTTTAATTTTGTTTTTGGCTGTACAAATAATAAGTTGTATTTTGCCTATAGGCTTTCACAATCTAAGTTTTTTTTTTTCTTTGTTTTCTAAGGATGGCACCATTAAAATAAAGGATCTTACTTCACCTGAGCTGGTAGGAATAATGGATACCTGTTTTTGTTGTTTGGTAAGCATTTCTCTGCTCTTACTGTTAGAAGATTTTACTTTCAAAGTATAATCCTTCAATCCAGTTGAAAAGAAAAAAGCAGTAGAACTCAAGTAAAAAAGATTCACCAAGCAGAAACTACATGCTTAGTATTTTAATTTCCATTTAAATATTTGCATTGGCTATTATAAGAGGCATAATTTTGATTTTTGGATCTTGTTTTAATAAATCATTATGAAAGAACTGGTAGCATTTTGAATTGCAGGGAAACTTCAACAGGCCGCAAGCCAAGGTGCTGCAGGAGCTGGGATTCCCATGAGAACATTATTAAGGGAATAAATAGCAGCTGGGAATTATACAAAGGCAATCTTTAAAAGACTAAACTGTGTTATTATTAAGTATAATGGGACCTTGGACCAGCATAAAAGTAGAAGTTCAAAACGCAAAGCACTGGGTGCCTGGGTTACGTTGACTGTAACACTGGTTGAATGGTATGCATGGTGTGTGGCAGGGACACCTGGCCATAAAATGGGACGGGGGGGGTGATGGGAAAGTGCTGTAGTATGTAAACATCCTGATTGGCTGCATAGTCGGGTCCTTCTCTGTAGCTATAAAAGCTGAGGTAGAAATTAAAAACTTCACTTGGCATTCATCTGCTGAGTCAGTTTCTTGTTTTCAGCTCACCGCATTGAATAATGTAAATAGAATTATTTTGGTGTTTGACTGTGTTGGAAAGTGAGTGTGGAGGTAAATGAGCAGTGTGCTATAAGTTCTTTACAGCCAAAATTAACAGCTTGCAAGGTGATTTTGAAGAAAGAAAAGATAATACCTAAATCCATTCAGAAAGGAAATAAGTGAATTATCAGTTGCTTGTTAATTGTGATTTTTTTTCTATGTATATGTCTTAATTTCCTCAGTAAATTATACAAATTATTTTCAGTTAATCTTTAAAATGACATAAATAAAATTACGTTGGTTATTAAAAGAAATTTCAAATTACTTCAAAAAGACATGTAGAGTGACAGAAGTCACTGTATACTTGATATGGTGTAACATAATGTATCTTCTACACCCCCAAATACTGACTTTTTTTTTAAAGAGAGAGTAGTTGTACTGAAAATCAGATCCTACTGTATTTTATGCTATTTCAAGATAGAAATAATTGTTTAAATTACTGAAGCTTTCCCTGTAGCTTAAAGCAACGTGAAAGTAGTAGAGAGAAGGGATCATGAAAATAAGCTGTACGTTGTAGAAGAGAAGATGCAGAATATTGGTGGGATGTTTCCTAGCCACTTGCATTTTTCATTCAGTATTTATATAAAGGAAGCTTATAAATCTGATGGTCTCTTAATTTAATGTCATGTCTAGGTCACAGACCTTAGACCTGAACTTTGTGGAAAAGGTCTATCCAAAACCAGAGTTTGATAGTGTTACAGGATTTAACAACTTACTGCCTGCCACAGCCAGCAGATGAACAAAGGTTAAAGGTTGAGAGATCTTCCCTTGCCCTTTTTTTGCTAGATGGAAGGTTGTCATGATTGGGAGTTCCTTAGTGACTCACTGAAGCACAGAAAGATGGAAGAAGAATGGAGAAAGAAAATTGAAGGCTTTGCTGTCATAAGTAAAACATTTAATATTCTTTTCCCTAGATAACATGGTTAGAGGGGCATTCCTTGGCACAGACAGTATTCACTTGCCTTTACATTCATAATCCAGACTACATAGAAGATCCTGCTATGAAGGCTTTTGCTCTAGGGATCTTAAAAATCTGTGATATCTCCAGAGAAAAGGTTAACAAAGCAGCTGTTTTTGAGGAGGTATGTGTTTCAGTATCTCCTGTTGTTAAATGTGTAACATTATATGTAGACTCCATAACGCAAATAAAACACTGTATTAGCGGAATTTGTTACTGTTTGATTCAAGGATATGGTAGAAGCAGAAGAGATCAAGTATTAGTCTTGAACTCTTTAAAACAAACTTTTCTTCATTGAAGGTGTTGCATACTCTTTTCTGTGTTTTACTTGAGTATTGAAGTAAATATTTTACTCAAGAAGCAGTGCAAGTCTTGTGACTAACCATTTGAAATCAGTTTTACTTGTGGTTTTCTTCCTGCTTAATTTTTTATTTTTCTACTTTAGATAAGCCTGTTTCTTGTCTGAAATGTCCATTTAGCAATGGAGTTAGAGTCTGGTTTTCTGTGCTCAGAGCAATTTTTGTTTTCTCTGAGCTTATACAGGTCACTTCTTACTGATTCTATATAAAGTTGATTAAGTAGTACTTTGCATCAGTAGTTCTTGTGACATTTCAATAAGGTGGCACTTGATGATAATATGAATAGAATACTGATATAAAGGATTTATGCAGAAAGTAATTACCCCAAGCTGGACTGAGGCAGGAAAGGCACCCAAACCATGGGTGTATTCAGTGCAGAATAAAACCAGACTTTTATACTTGTTGTAGTTAAAACCAGAACACCCCTAAAAAAACAACATAACAAACAAGAAAACAACTCCAAAAAAACCAAAACAACAAAAAAACCCAACTTGAAAATGTAACTGCTGCTATTAATATTTCACTACATGGTGCATCTTTGATGTTTTTGGTTTTTTTTAGGAAGACTTTCAGTCAATGACTTATGGATTTAAAATGGCCAACAGTGTGACAGATCTTAGAGTTACAGGTACAGTTTGTCCTTTTATTGTATCTGTCTGTCAGTCACTTTCTCTTTTGAGTATGTTCGTTACTCTCAACCAAACTTAAATTAATTGGTAGGAATCTCAGATGGTTTTTTATTAGTCTTGTGAAAATTGGTGGCTTGGTAAAAAGAGAGATCAAACTATTTTTCTTTTTCAGCTTTTTTTTTAAATGCCTGAGAAACATAAGTGCATCAGCCAGGTGGTTGGGCATACACTTATCCAGGACTGAGATAGAAACCATTGGAAAGCGCACTGCTTGTGTTCTACTTCGCTGCCTTACAGTTTGCTGTGATCTAAACAGATTGCCTTTGAGGAAAAAGCAGTGTAGTAGTGCTAAAGCAACGAACACATGTATTTGGTGCATACATAAGTGTGCATGTTAGCCTTTTGATGCGCTGTTTTTCATGCATACATGAGCTTTCCATTGATGATTTTTTTTTTTAAAAACTTGTTAACACTTTAGGTTTGGATTAGTCAGTCTATATTCTGATTTGTCTGTTGTTGCAAGGCACTTCCACCCTCCCTCACAGAAATATTTTTTGTCTAGTCTTCAGCTAATGGGTGTGTAAAGCACTGCAAAGCTTGATTTCCCCCCACCCACCCCCAACCATCAAAACTTTTCTGCTGAGTGATGTAGGTATACCTAGGAATGCTTTTCACCTTTAATTGTACTGTGACTCTTCCAGGTATGTTAAAAGATGTAGAAGACGACATGCAAAGACGAGTGAAGGTATATTCCTTATGTTTCCTTATGTTTCTTTCCTGACATAGGTTTGGGAAAGGAAGTTGGAGTAAGATTATGAAGAACGTGGCAGTTGTTTGTGGTGTTTTGTTTGGTGTTTTGTTGTCTTTTTATTTTAAGAACTGCCATAATGATTTATGTAACATGCTGATAGTTTGTTTTCTAGCTGAAGATGCTGAAATCTTTAGGTCTTTGTAAACTCTTTAGTAGTTGCCTCACCAGTTATAGACGGAATTATGATGTAGAAGATAATTTCTGTGCCCCAGCCCAGTGCTATGTGCTTGACTTCTGGCTTTTATGCAGATATACTCTGCGATGTTAAATAAGTCACTTAATCTTCCTTTAACACAGTTTAAAGTATAAAACGTGTGTACAATTTCCTGGCTGGTTTGCAGAGTGGACTGAGTCTCATTACTGTAGGAGAGTCTTGGATCATTCAAGTACATAGTTTATATATTAAGAAGTTTTGAACTGATTTTTAGGTTTATTTAACAGGTGGGTGTTCTGGATAGAGTAAAGGGATTTTGTCAGCAGCCTCCTTTCACAGTTTTTAATAAATTATTTTAAATTCCTTTACCTTCTAGAGCACTCGAAGCCGACAAGGGGAAGAGAGAGATCCAGAGGTTGAACTTGAAGTAATGAATTTTCTACTTTTTTAAAAAATTGATTTCATGAATTAGTACTTAATTACTTTAATTAGTAGCTAACAGCCTGTGAGAAATGTTTGCCATCAGTGTGGCTACTACTGTCATGTTTGGGCTGCCCTGAACCATGCCCCTGAGCAAATCCCAGGCTAGCAGGTAGGCTTTTATGCTTTGAAAGGGTAGAGTTCTGGATCGATCCCAATGCTAGAATAGTGATGCTGCTGCAGTTCTACCATTTATGTACCTACCTCTCAAGAAAAAGACATTAGCAAAGTAGGTGGTCTTATCTATCCTGTACCTTCTTCCTTTAGTTCCTTCCCAGCAGCTTTTACTGCTGACAGCCTTACTGTGCTAAGGGAGAAAGTAGGAAGAGAAGGCAAAAGCAGTTTAGCCCTTTCCAGAAAAAGGGGTAATTGGTGTAGTTGATGTGGTTGATTTAGAAAGGTGTGTGTTTCCTTTCCCAGTAATGTTGTTTTCATCAGAAGTGTACTTTTAACATAGATCCTCAGCAAAAAGGAGAGAAAATCAGTTTAATAATTTGTGGTAATTCACTTAAGGTGATATTTGAATGGCATTTACATAGGAGCTACCTAAAGAGCCAGTGGTTGTGCTTTACCCAAGATATCTTAGTATTTTTGTTAGTGCTTTTCTGACAGCAGTACACATTTCTTCTATAAATTCTGAAACTTCAGAATCAAACTTATTTTTAAGACTAGAGAACATACTTCAATAAATCTATAAAAGTTTTTCTTAAGTTTCAGGATTCAGTGCGTATTTTTTAGTAATTTGCAGGATATTTTTATTACAGCATCAACACTGTTTAGCTGTGTTCAGCAGAGTCAAGTTTACCCGGGTACTACTGACTGTTCTAATAGCATTTACAAAAAAAGAGGTATGTTGATTTGGTGTTTGTTCACATTGTGATCCTGTGAAAGTCTCATTTTCTTCGTTCTCTTAAGGTCAAGCAATTGTTCTGTAGGTTCTGCAGATATGAATTGGTATTGCTGTAGATAAAGTGTTGGATATGGTCTTATACTGGCAACCATTCAGTTTTCATTCATTTTTAAAGAAAACATTTAAAACATACAATGTACAAACATTAGAGTCCTAATGTTCTTTTTTTCTGATACTAGTGTTAATGCTGTAGTCAAAATACATTGTGTCATAATGTGAATAACTCTTACTTGCCTTTCAGACAAGTGCAGTTGCAGAAGCTCAGAAACTGATGACTCAGGCTGCTGACTTGCTTTCTGCCATCCACAATTCATTGCATCATGGTATCCAGGCACAGAATGATACCACTAAAGGAGGTATCAAATTTTACCAGTACTTTTCCTTTCTTAAATGTGCTGTCTTGGTGAACTTCATTGTCTGTGTGTATTAAAAAAAACCACTGTTTACTTTGAACTAATAATACTCTTTATACAAGATGTTGCAGATTTGCATTATTTTATTTTAATTTTATTTCACTAAATGGTATTTCTCTTGAAAATGATACTATCACCTCAAAGCTAGAGATAATGTGAACTTTTGATAAGGTGCATTTGCACTTTGAGTGAGTGTATATGCCATTTTAAAACAGGGAACACCATGTCTGTACAGGTGTATTATGAGGTGTTAATGATTGGGTTTTTTCAATAGTAATAATTGTCTCAGTTGGGTAGTTAGTGTCTCTGGAAGCTAACTGTCAGTTAAAAAGGTCATTTTGTCTAATTGAACAGTTCATATTATACTTTCAAGTTTTAATTAAGTTCTGGAAACACAGCTTATATGCAGCTTTTTTTTCTCTCTCTCTCTCTCTTTCTCTCTCCCTTTCATTAGATCATCCTATTATGATGGGCTTTGAGCCCCTTGTTAATCAGAGATTGCTGCCACCAACTTTCCCTCGATACGCAAAAATAATTAAAAGGGAAGAAATGGTCAATTATTTTTCTAAACTAATAGACCGGATAAAAACTGTATGTGAAGTAGTCAACTTAACTAATTTGCACTGTATACTGGTAAGTGACAATATTTCTTATTTATAGCCAAAGATTTTAAAATGTAACTTGCGAAAAATCATTCTTTGTATACATATAGTGTTTCTCATTTGGTGCAATTTCAAAATTGACTGTCTGTCTTGATACTTAATATTTTTCTCTTTTTTTGGACAAAGATGTTTTATTCTCCCATACCTCCCATTTTTCCCATAATCTGTTAAATAATTAGGCATGTTAGTGGTGAAGCCAAAGCAAGTTAACTTCCTTGCAACTCTTTCTTCAGTTCAAGAGCTGCATCTGCAGTAGCAGAACATAATTCCCTGCTATACTCCTGGGTTTTTTTTTCAGATTCAGTAAGCAGTACTCTGCATATGTGCCTATAACACAAGAGAACATTGAATATGTTTGTTTAAGCATGTGATTCCCTGAATATGCATAAATGCCTACTTATGTTCTTTCCTGAATAAGTGATGTTATTCTCTGCCTACATTTATTAGAAGACACTTAAATACTTGAAATACTTTTTATCATCCATGTGTTCCCTGGCTGAGAAAAGAGCCACGGTTACATCAGTTAGATCAAGCATAAAGCTTGTCTTCCTGTTTCCTGTTAAATTAATTAGAGCAGTGTTTGCATGAAGCATCTGGTACCAGTTATGTAACAAAACTGCAGTGTTTATCTGATTCAGTTATGTTGTGATCTTAATAGTTTCACAGTATCTTTTTTTATTATACTATCATCCTTCTAATTGTTGCATCTGAAGGAGAAATTTCAGAAACTTTTTTTCCTGTAAAATAACAAGTAATCGCAGGAAAAAAAAATTCAGCTTCATAATAGGTTGTTTTGTTCACATTATTAATGCTTGCTTACTTACAAGTTGTATAAGCTATGCTATGTGTATATATGTGTGTGCATACAAAATACAGGTGTATTGACGCAGTTGTGTATAGTTGTGTATATATAAAAATGTAAATGTGTGTGTATATAAATTATCATATTAACCTGAATTGTCTTTTTTCCTAAATGTGAATTAGGATTTTTTCTGTGAGTTTAGTGAGCAATCACCATGTGTTCTTTCAAGATCCCTGTTACAGGCAAGTCCTAATCTGTCTCTGAATAGAATACTTCTGCATTCATCATAAATATGGATTCATCTTTTTGTTTCAAATATTTAAAATATTTGCGTATCACCTAATAATACATTAAGTGACAAAAAGATTTCTTGAAATACTTAAGTATTTGGTATATGGAGGCTTATGTCCTGATTTATTATTTTTAAAGCATTTAAATATTTTGTTACTTAGATCATGTTAGTACATGAAACAGTGTTCTGTTCATGTTAGAACAGAAAGTGCTAAAGTTTTTTCTTTGCCATAAAGCTGGGCCTTGTATATACATTTTATTGCTGCCTGAATTTGTGGCTGGTATTTGTATTCATCCTCCCTGTTTTTGACTGAATTTCATGGATAGACTGCCTCTATTGCTGCAACAGTAAAATTGATGGTTAGGGCAGAACGGGCTACTACTTTTCTTCTCACTGCTTCACTTACTTTGAAAGTGTATTTTATTCCTTAACTCAAAGTAAAATACACTTCCTTATAGAAGGTTTTTATTTGAATAGGGTGTTTGGACATTGGAACTTCTTTGTTTAATCCAAATTAAACCATGTATAGAGCTGATGTAGCGTAACTATTGGCGAGTAAAATGTTTTCATAGTGTGTCTTCTGACTTTCCACTATATGTGTTTTTGTAGTCCCTGTGGCTGCCTGACAGCAGACTTTTTTTTTCTCTGGCTGCTCAAGAACCTTATAATGAAGGGACACAGCACTTGTGGAGGAAAGCAGAATGAGCATCAGACATGACCTTATATCTGCCTCTAGGGGAACCACATAACATACGTTTTATGTTAATCTTGAGAAGCATTAGTCTGATTAATCATCTTTAAAGCCCAAGAAATAAAATAATTTTGCATGATTCATTGTCTTATGCAAGTAACAAAGTTGCATTTTCTGTAATGGGAATATGATGGAAGGGACAGATTTCAGTATAACTCTATTTCTGAGTTTGTGACCTTATACCTAGCTGAACCATTCAGTTCTTAAGGCAATCTTACAAGTTTGTGTTTTCTATTAGTAATATTTAAAGCATTAGTTTTAACTTAAAGCATATTTCTAAAACCACTTTCACTTTCAGACAACTTTTCTGGTTGATAACAAGAAGGTGTTTGGCACTCACCTCATGCAAGACATGGTAAAAGATGCTTTGAGGTCTTTTGTGAGTCCTCCAGTACTTTCTCCAAAGTAAGTGGATCTCGAGTTTACTTGCGTGTGTTTACATGTCTAAAGAAAACATACTTGCTTACAAAAGCAAGGACAGACACATAAAGAACATAGACATTTTGTACTTACTAGTGCTGATACATAAAGGAGTAAGTTGCTGTTGCTGCACTGATATTTCTTTTTTATTTTTGTGCCACACAGAGTGATGGCATTTATATAAATATATATGTACATGGATGTTTCCCTTTTAGGTGTTGTCTTTATAATAATCACCAGGCGAAGGACTACATTGATTCCTTTGTGACACGTTGTGTTCGGGTAAGTGTTCATTCCAATTACAACATGTTTCTATGAATATTAGCATTTTGAATATTTGCTTGTTTGAAAATAAGACCAGGTTTTTGTAGACACCTGACCTGAAGGAGAAATTGGAGAAGTTGGGCATCTTAAAATGGTTAACACTTCTAAAAAAGCCACTTGTCGTGGTTTAGAGGTGGGCCAGCCACTAAATCCTGGACAGATGCTCTCTATTAACCTCTCTTCCCTCACCAGAAGGGAAGAGAAAAGAGAATGAGGGAGAGAGACTTTACGGGTTCGAAAATAAAACTAACAGGTTTAATTTAAGCAATAATACAAATACTACAGGATAATAATGTAAAATAGGAAAATAATGAAATACACATAGATATAAAATCCTCCCACCTCCCTCCCCCAATAACATATACATCACCACAGGCTCTGTGGAGCAGGGCACTGGAAAACTCCCAGACCAGACCCAGCAGCAGGTGGGAGCAGGATGCAGAACACACAAATCAGGATCAGAGGCAGACGAACTAAGAGGGTTCTGCTCAGACTTCAGCCATTGCAGGATCGAGACGGATGGAAGGGTCAGAGCTGGAAGGGCTCCAAGATGGAAGAAGGGTCGAGACCCTCGTGATCCCTCAGCTTTATACCGAGTATGTGGGATGGAATACCTAGTTGGTCAGTTTTGGGTCCACTTCTCCCCCCCGTAGGCGCAGACAGAGCACCCATGATGAGACAATTGACCTTGAGCTTCTAGCAGCACATACTGGAAAGACTTGCTGCGAGTTTCAGCAAGTTCAGCCGCCTAAAGAGACTTGAGCTGAAAAGTAACATCGCTAAATAGAAAATTAGTTCTATCTAGCTCAAATCAGGACATCAGTATAATTAATTGCTGGTTTTTTCCTGTACTATGCTTGAAGATTCTTCACTGACATTTCACTTTATGGGAAATCTACACCTACTACTCCTTTATAGGGTAGTTTTGTGCCACAAAACAAGTGCATAGCACTAATAAAAACAAAACTATTTTTACATTCTCCACTTCAAAAATTTAAAAAATCATTTTAAAGGATTGAGTTACTGAATGCAGCACAACGAAGAATCTAAAAAAGAATTAAGTCATTTAAATTGACTCAAGCCCTTAAGATCATCTCCAGCTGTTAGCCTAACACTACCACGTCTGTGACTAAACTGTATCTCTAAGCACCGTATCTACCCATCTTTTAAATGCCCCCAGAGATAGTGTCTCTGCCACTTCAATGGGCAGCCTGATCCAATGCTTGACAACCATTTTGGTGAAATTTTTTTTCCTAATATCCAATCTAAACCTCCCCTGGTGCAACCTGAGCTACTTCCTCTTGTACTATTGCTTCTTACTTGAGACAAGAGACCAACCGCCACCTTGCTACAAGTAGCTGTAGAGAGTTGTAAGGTCTCCCCTCAGCCTTCTTTTCTGCAGGCTGAACAACCCCAGTTTCATCACCTGCTCCTCATGAGGCTTGTGCTCTAAGCCCTTCACTGGCTTCATTGCCCATCTCTAGACATGCTCCAGTGCCTCAGAGTCTCTCTTGCAGTGAGAGGCCCAAAACTAAACACAGTCTTCAAGGTGTGGCCTCACCAGTGCTGAGTACAGGGGCTCATTTCCCTGGTCCTGCTGGCCACACTATTCCTGATACAAGACAGGATGCTATTGGGCACCCGATCATGTGGATTTAGGCATAAGAAATACCACTTACTCCAAATGTTCTGTTCTAATCAGATTCCTAAAGGATGCTCACTCAATGTCATGTTGACTTGTGTACAGAGAAATAAACTCTTGGATCACTCCAGAGGGCTTGCCTGCCTGCCAGCTTGCTGTCCATAGGGAGCCCTAAGGAACCCACCTCCTACTGTAGATATATAAAACAGATGCCTAAATAGACATCACGGTACTCCTCATGTAGCTTCATAGTTGTGTTGAAAATCTAAAACTACACTTTGTTTCTTTCAGCCATTCTGTAGTCTGATTCAAATCCATGGACACAATAGAGCCCGTCAGAGAGATAAGCTGGGTCATATTCTTGAGGAATTTGCCACCCTTCAGGATGAGGTAATGTCCTAGGGAGCAGGCCAGCAAACTTCTTGCCAGGTATATTCCTACCAGGGTGGAGCAAGTTGATACTAGATTCTAGATGAATGAAGCAACTCCTTTGTTTGTTCTAATGATTTGAGGACAAGGATTGCTAAAATACAGCCCAGGAAGTCTGTAAGATGCATCCAAAGACTTTGTTAGATCTGTTGAACAAAAAGGTATTTCATTTTTTTAAGATTAACTTTGTCAAATGAGTAGACTTCAGGGAAACCTGCTGAGATGTCTGTAATTTAATGGTACTCCACTGTTTGTAGTCTGTATGGCACTTGTAACTCTGCCTGCAAGATGTAGCCAGGGAGAGATGGACGAACCATATTTACAAGACACCTTTGAAAATTCAGTCTTGCAGCTGTGTAAGATGTAAATTGCAAAATTTTATAATGGCTTTAAAAAATATATTTAATTTAAATAATAATTCTAAAAAATATGTGCTCCAGCTGATTTTGAACATTCCTCAAGAATAAGGAGTGAAAGATGACAGGGGAAGATATATTTTTACTTGCTGGAAATTTATTCCTTCAGTAGTGAGAGGCATGACATAATAAAATATTTTCCAAGGTGTTCATGCTAAAGAGAACAGTCAAGGAACAAGTTGGAGACTAGGGGGAGATTTTGTGTGCTTGAGCTTTTCTACAGATGGTTTGGTTGAGAGTTTGTTGTGGTACTGCAGATGAAACACACTGGTTTATTACTTGTAACAGGTTATATGGATTAGTTTGTTCAGGACTACTGATAGTATTCCAACTGTGGGAGACATCATGTCTTCCGTAGAATTAGTTTTTAAGACTGAATTGGTCGTAGCAATACTTCAGTTTCTCTGGTGGGCCACAGTGTGTTTCTTCATGTTAAGCTTATAAATTTAATTTTTCAATGCATTAAGTTTAAAAAAAAAAGTAATCACTGCCAATATAGCAAAACAAATAACAGCTTGCAGTGGGTTTTGAGTTTCAGTGCTCATGTGACTGCTAACAATCTGTATATAAGTACTTTTAAAATTTTAAACTTAAAAACCTGTTATTGCTGTATTACTGTATAGAATATGTTTTTTCTCTGTGCAGTAGAATTTACTTACAGTTATGTGAATAACTATTTCAGTCTTTTAATGGGGAGCATGACTTAACTGACCGTATTTGTTTTCAAATGTTAAGACTTTATTTCTGGCAGAGCTTGGATGCTGTTTCCGTTAGATGTTCTTCCTCCAGATGTCTGTTACTTTGCTCCCTTTTTCAATAGGCAGAGAAAGTAGATGCAGCACTTCACAGTATGTTACTGAAGCAAGAACCACAAAGGCAGCATTTGGCTTGCTTGGGCACCTGGGTCCTCTATCATAACCTTCGTATTATGATACAGTATCTTCTGAGTGGCTTTGAGTTGGAACTTTACAGTATGCATGAATATTACTACATATATTGGTAAGAGGATGCTTTATTGACAGCTGTTGGAGGAGGGATGCTCTCACAGAGCTATAATTGCAGATATTTAAAGGAGGGACTTCAACTATGATTTTTTTAATCCCAAGTTTGCTCAATGCAGTATTTAGCTGACCTAGTCACAAAATTACAAGTGGAGAAAAAAAAAAATCTGTTCATCTCTTTTCTGGCCTTGCTAGATAATGATTTTTTTTCCCCTGAAATAGTGATTCACTGTCTGGTTAGCTAAAACAGTATCTTCTAATGACACTGAGTGAAAAAAGAAAGCGGATTTTGGCAGATGGGAGAATGCAGGAGGAAAGTAATTTCCTGTATTTTGTTCTGTCTTTGTAGTACCAAAATCAATATTATTGTTGATCTCTATTATATTTTAAAATATCTTCAGAGTTTTAAGTTGTGGTTGTAATCTGGAAGTTGGCTGGGTAAAAACAACATCTTATTCTGTGAGCATATTTGAAGAACTGCTTTTAGGGAAAGTGATTGCAATATATGTATTCAAAATACTTTTTATTCTTCCAGTTTTATTTACACTAATTATTTTTCATACTTGATGACTTGGTCCAAAAGAGAAAGTATTCTATATAGTGTGGTTTTGATCCATCATTGAAAATTTGATGTTAAATTTGATGTTAAAGTGCTTCTATACTTTGGTGTTTTGTTTTGGTTGGGTTTTTTGTTTGGCTCGTTGTGGGTTTTTTCTGTAAAGCTACCAATAAACTCTTATTAGGTTCTCTTTCTGAGAAATCAGACTGGTTCAAATGATTTGAACTTCAGTGCATCTCGTTATGTTCCTGTGCTGTTTCATCAGTGGAATGAGCATTGAGAAAATCAGTACTCCAGATAGCTACCAGAAGATGGCAATATTCTTTAAGTAATACCAAGTTTTCTGTAAGACAGTATTTCACTTGCCTGCATTTCCCCACACCATATTAATAAAATCACTCTTAATTGGAACAGTTATGTCAGCTGCTTCATCTCCTTACTGTAAGTGAAGAACAAAAACGAGGAAATTTCTGAGGGGAAGTGTGCAAATAAAATACATAATTATTTTGCAGTATTTTTTCTTCTGAATTATGTCTTCTTATGAAATACTATTTCTTCTTCATGTGCTCCAGATCTGTAATTTCTACTCTTGTTTTTCCTCTATTCCTTTGATTTGAAATCAGTCAAGAGATTTATTGGACTGGCTTCCACTCACTAAGAAACTGTTCTCAAAAGAATATTTAAAGATTTATCTTAAATCTTAAAGAATTGCATGTGGATCCTGTGTTCCTGTGGGTTTAGCCCATTTATTTAATAGTTCATGGCTTTTTAATGCCTGAAACAAATAGATGAAAACCTTGTTTCTCAAAACTAATTTAGATTTCACTTAGTCTAAGAATCTTGCATACTCTGAGCTGTCTGTGGTTGAATCTCTAAAGCGTCTTTTTAAAAACAAAACCTAATGAACTAAACAAAAAACCCAACAGAAGCAGAACACAGACTAATCTGTTGATTTTAGCCATGACTAAGAAAAGTTATCCTTTACTATTAGTTCTTTGAGTAAACGACTTGGCATTCAGTGAGGATGTGTGCATTATGAATCTCTTTTTCACTGTAGTATGTAACAGCTACATACTGTTTTTACTGTAGGTATCTATCAGAGTTCCTCTATGCTTGGCTGATGTCAACACTGAGCCGTGCTGACAGCTCTCAAATGGCAGAAGAGAGAATAATGGAGGAACAACAGAAAGGCCGTAGTAGTAAGAAAACAAAGAAAAAGAAAAAAGGTATCTAGGTGTAGAGTGTAACTTTGACTTTTTTCCCCTTGGTGCAGTCACATAGAATTAAAATTCAAAACTTAATGCTTAAGTGGGTAGGAAATACATCCTAAAGTTTATAAAGGTTGAATGTGAAACTTTTTAACTAAAAAAGTCAGTTGCTGCATAAGAACTTCCCATTTATTTATTTCCTTACTTTTAAATAGATCTTTCAGAAAAGCATGAACTCATAACAGCTTCACCAATTGCATTGGATCCTGTGAGATATAATTAACAGGTCCAGAGCAGTTACCTTTGAAAAATGCAGCCTTTCTACAGTCTATAATTCCTGCAGAATTACGTTTTTTGTGACTGTAGCTAGAATCAAAGACTAAATTTTTAGCATATTTCTGTGATTTCTTTGGCTTCAGAAGGTGCTTAAGCATGTTTGTTTATTGTACAATAGTGAGTTGCCCTTTTTTCAATTCAATGGTAGTACTGTTCTGCAAAAGCCCATTTAGAAACTCATGCTTTTTCTGGTACATATGCATGAGAAAATATGAGAAATTCCCTTCCTGTATCATAGCACTCTGGCTCTGTGATCAGAATTGTAAGCTTGCTACCAAAAAGACATCCAAAACCAGTGCCTAAATAGCATTTGATACAGATTTGTTATGCCTAAGTGGCTACTAAGGTGGTGTTTTGGAATTACCTTAGCATTAACAACACTTTTCGTTCTTTGCAATTACTGTTTTGTGTATCCTTGTCTTCTTTTCAGGGGGAACAATTAGATACGAACAGCTAAAGGTCATATCAACTAAATTCCCTTGTCTCTAGAAATTCAGAAAATTACTGCTGTATCTTATACTTTTTAAAAAGTTGTCAGGTGAGGAGCAATTTGGCACTACTTAAAACACTCGAAGGTAAAAAGGAGATTAAAGGAATATTATCAGACTAAAACTATTTCTTATTAGGATTAAAATACTTTAACTTTTAGTCTTAAATTTAAAAGAATCCATAAACTATGCAAACATGCCTCTCAACTACAAGCTTTGAATTCTAGACTATTGTCTAGTGTTGCATAGTGACATGGTAATACCACTGACAGTCTGGACCAGTTTATTTCACTGACGGCAGTATGGTGTTCATGTTAAGTATGTCTTGAAATATGTCACTTTCTGAAAAGTTGAAAGAACTGTTCTGAAATTAATATCTGTACTATGTTGAGTAAAATTCTCTAAGTTTTATGTGAAATTTGCAGTTCGCCCTCTCAGCAGAGAGATCACCATGAGTCAAGCATACCAAAATATGTGCGCTGGGATGTACAAGGTAATTTATTTGTGCTCGCCGAACAGTGGCTTCCCTTTTTTTGTAGTAGGAATCATGCATATATTGCATGCCTTGCTTTCAGTGGGACTGGAAATTAAGTTCAAGTTGTATGTGATACGGTAAATTCTCTACTGTTTTTCTGTCCTCCCAGTTATAGCTAAATCATAACTTTTGTCTTGCTCACAGCAAAATATGCTGTAACACTAACACTCTTCACTATAGTTATCCTTTCCTTTACAGACAATGATTGCATTTGACATGGATGGTAAAGTAAGAAAACCGAAGTTTGAACTGGATAGTGAGCAAGTTCGATATGAGCACAGGTTTGCTCCATTCAACAGTGTTATTACACCGCCCCCAGTGCACTACTTGCAGTTTAAAGTGAGTAATCTTAAAACATGGTGCCACTTACGCTTTTATAAAAGTCATTTGCTCACCTGCTTTAAACACCTTTGTTATTGTAAAAAGAGCCTTTAATATCTCAAAGTTCATACTGAAGCCTAAATCAGAACAGCAAGGAATTCTAGCTTTAGTTGTGTGCAAGAAAAGTGCATTGCTTTGAATTCTTACTAAAGTTAGACTCTTAAATAATTGGTCTGATATAGTGGTTTGAGATGCTTGAGTTGGTTTGCATGAAAATAGAATCTCTTTAGTCTATTGACAGACTTTATGGTTGTGGTTTTTATAGCAGCATGCTTTTACTACTGCAGCAAGGAAACAGTAAAATGAAACAAAAGAAATTTTGAGTGTTAAATCACAGAAGTGTTGGTTGAGAGAGCCCTGTGGAGGCTTGTCTTGTCCAGTCTCCTTGAAGTAGCACTACAGATCACATCAGCTATGTCTTTGTTTAGCCAAGTCTGAAAGAAATCCAAGGATGGTGATGTATTTTTTTTCCAACCTCCTTTCCAACCTTCAGTCTGACTCAGTTACTTTTCCTGGTCCATTTAGTCTTTGTATAAGTTGATCGAGGACTATGCCATCACCTTTTTTTCCTAATATCTGGTCTGAATTACTCAATCCACAATTTGTGGCTTCCCCCTGTGTTATATTGTCTGCCATTAACAAGTACTATTTGTCTTCTGAGAAGTTTGTAGCTGCCTTTCAAGTCATTGTAGGCTGCTATTAAGATTACCCATTAGCATCCTTCCTGTTCAGCTGAAAAAGTCTGTGTCCATTGACCTCTCCTTGTGGGTTATGTGCTCCATGCCCCCAGCCATCTCCACATCTCAGCATCTTCCTTGAAATGAATGGGTCCAACCCTGGATGCAGTATTTCGGATGATAAATACTGAGTACAGGATGATAACCTTCCTTGATTTGCTGGCCATACTCTGTTTGTATAGTCCCATATAGGGCTTGTGTGATTTGTAGTGAGAGCACCTTGTTGGCTTGTATTTAACTTGGTGTTCACAGTAACCCTGCTACTCATGCAGATGGTTATTAGCCTCTACTAATTCGTGGAGTTATTCTGCCTCAGGTGCAGAAATATAGACATTTTTTGTTGTACTTAAATCTCTGTTGGCCAGACTTCACGTTTCTAAAGGTCTGTCTGAACTGAAACTGTACTATTTTTTATGCTAGTCACCTCCCCTAATTTAGTGTTATGAACAGCTGTAGTGGAAATTAGGACTGTCATGGCTTCCTCCTTGTCATTAATTTTTTTTACCCCTAATACAAAAAAAAAAATTTGGAAGTATTGAAATTATATAAAATGAAGTTTTGAACAGTTTCAGTATCTCACTTGCTGTAAACATGATTTGAGTAAAGTACTGTACACTTTTTTCTCCTGTTTTTCCTGTAATTTCACATACTGCCACATAGTACTATTAGATCAAATGAATAACAAGCTGTTCAGGAGAGGGATTATTTTATAAAGAGTATGAGAAGTTAATTGCATTTTGTGGCACTATAAAATAATCATTAAGCAGCGGTATTTTAAATAATTGTTTTCAGCTTCAGTATTACTTTGTAATTTATGTTAGCCAGATAATATCTTTTCTCTTGAATATAGTAATTTGTTTTCATTTAAGGTGGAAAAACTATTTGTTGGCAGGTGATTTTAATATATATTTATATATTTCTGTAATATGCTAGGAAATGTCTGATTTAAATAAGTACAGCCCACCTCCTCAGTCGTCAGATCTCTACATGGCAGCTAGCAAACACTTCCAACAAGCTAAAATTATTCTTGAGAATATTCCTAATCCAGACAATGAGGTAAGACTGAAATACTGCAAAAATATGTATTTGGATATAATATTGGGGTTTTTTTCAGCTGGATCTGCTTGAGATCTGAAGTATACTTCAAAATGCTGAGCAAAGTTGAGTGCTTTGATTAAGGAGTGGATGGAGGAGGGAGGTGGCATCTTACACAGTGGTTTGTTTCAGTACATTAGATAACATCATCAGAGTTGTGCTCACTGTTCCAAAACCTCTCCCTGCTGAGTATTTGTTGTGGTTTAGGGCTGGGCCGGCCACTAAATCCTGGACAGATGCTCTCTATTAACCCCTCTCCCCAGAAGGGAAGAGACAAGAGAATAAGGGAGAGAGACTTTACAGGTTTGAAATTAAAACTAACAGGTTTAATTTAAACAATAATACGAATACTACAGGTTAATCACAGAATCACAGAACGTTAGGG
>NW_010164549.1:0-1143 GCF_000695765.1 Mesitornis unicolor | reverse complement strand
TGGATCTCGCCGAACAAGCCCAAAACGCTTTTTTTTGGCCCAAACACTTAATTTTAAGGTCGAAACTCTCATTTTAAGGGCACACACGCACATTTCCTGTACCAAACTCCCATTTGTTAGTGCCCAGACTCCTATTTTATGGCCCAACTGCTCAATTTTAGGAATCAAACTCTCAGTTTAGTGCCCAAACTCTCATTTTTAGGCTCAAAACTCTCACATTCAGGGCCCAAACTCTCACTTTAAGAGTCCAAACTCTCATTCTTATGTCCCAAACGCCCATTTTATGGCCCAACTGCTCAATTTCAAGAAAACAAACTCTCATTTTAAGGCCTCATGATCCCATTTTTAGGCTACAAACTCTCACTTTCAGGGCCAAAACTCTCACTTTCAGGGCCAATACTCTCCTTTTAGGGCTCAAACTCTGCTGTTTAGGGAGAAAAGAAAACCCTTATTTCTGGGCTCTGAACTCCCATTTTATAACCCAAACTTTCATTATAGGGACCAAACATTCATTTGTAGCATCCAAACTATGATTTTTTTGGGCACAAACTTTCATTTGTCTTCTTTGAACTCCCATTTTTAGGACACAAACTCTCATTTTTAGGGACCAGATGCTTAATTTTCGAGCCCAAACTCCAATATAGAACTCAAACTCCCATGTTTTGGCCCAAACGCTTAATGTTAGGGTCCAAGCTCTGATATTAAGGACACAAACGCACATTTCCTGTACCAAACTCCCATTTCTTAGTGCCCAGACTCCAATTATATGGCCCAACTGCTCAAATTTAGAAACCAAACTCTAAGTTTTGTGCACAAACTCTCATTTTTAA
The DNA here is from genome assembly GCF_000695765.1 of Mesitornis unicolor. Classification (NCBI taxonomy): domain Eukaryota; kingdom Metazoa; phylum Chordata; class Aves; order Mesitornithiformes; family Mesitornithidae; genus Mesitornis; species Mesitornis unicolor. The sequence continues at coordinate 313 of NW_010164549.1, read as the reverse complement.
GGCCAAATTCTGATTTTTAGGCTCAAAACTCTCACATTCAGGGCCCAAACTCTCAATTTCAGGGCCAAACTCCTATTTTTAGGTAACAAACTCTCATTTTTCGGCAAAAAAATCACAATTTTAGGGCCCATCTCCCCATTTATCGAGTCAAACGATCACCTTTAGGAGTCACACTCTGATTTTTAGTGCCCAAACTCTCATTTAAGAGCTCAATCTCACATTTTACAGCCCAAAGGCTCAATTTTAGGGCGCACACAGTGATTTTTAGGGCACATGCTCTCATTTTTATGCTCCGAACTCCCATTTTAAGGGC
>NW_010164548.1:0-2536 GCF_000695765.1 Mesitornis unicolor | reverse complement strand
AGATAACACCAGATAGTGATGGCTGCCACCTAGTTCAGTGCTTGCCACCTCCCCAGTGCTTGGTTTCATGCTTCCAGGCATTGCAGCTACCTGGTGAATGTGCCTCAGACTTTTTCTCTCACTCTACAGGAATAACAACTTTTTTGTTTTTTTAAATTGCTAATAAATCTATGAATAAACACAATATTCTTCAGTGAAAACAGTGACATTGTGGATTAACATTTTGCTCTGCAGGAAATTAATCTTATCACCTCTTTCCTATATTTCAGCTAGATTTTAATCTCTATTATTTTCCTTTCACTATATAATTTAGCTTTAAGGGATCTTTTTTCTGTGTTAATCTATCAATAGTCTTTTGGAAGTTTTATACAATTTTCTTTTTATCTGCTGCATTAATCTGAAGTGAATGTAAAAGACACATTCAAAAAAATCTAAAATTTTAGGAAACCACAATCTCCTTTTGAAACACAGTTGGTGTACATGTGAAGATAATCCTGCTGTTCTACTAGTTTGTAATATTAAGCATTTTTCTAATTCACATGTAAGCCCTGGTGATCTCATATACCTGAGTTGATATCTAAGATATAATCTTTTATTGTTTTACCTTGTAATTCTCTACTGTAATAACTGTGATCAGAGAAGAGAGTAAATCTTTGCTAACATCCCACTTCAAAAGTTTTCAGAATTATATGGTGTTCAGACAAGAATTATGAAAACAGTATTTTAGATGGAGGCCACTATGAGATATTTAAGCTATGTTGTAATTCTAGGCCACAAAGTTCCATAAAAAATTTCAAGTGAAATCCAGTCTCTTCATATTTGTATTGACCTTTTGGATTTATCATACAAGTTGAATTCATTAGGCTGGTTCATACTTGACTAAGCCTCATTTGCTGAAGGAGATTTGGCACACACAAGTGCTCTGTTATTGTATCAGAAGTAGTAATTCTGGGCATAAGTTGTTGGAGATGCATGAAAGATATCTGAGTTGAAAATAGGAACTAATTACTACATATATTATAGTAAATGAAATAGTGCCACAATACTTTTCTGGGCACAGACACCTAATTGTGTCTACTATTGAATTATTTCAGAATCACTGGCATGGTTTAATTCTGAGGCAACTCATCCTTTTCCAAAGACTACCTGAGCACAAGTCAGGACTGAATATGGGCAAAACATTGTTCCTAAAAGTCTTTTTGGAGGTGACTACTGTCTTTCTGTTATTCAGTCTCAGGGACGGAGATCAGTCATAGGCACACTGAATTGAATAGCCTAGATGGAGATGCAGGCTCTCATTCAGAGATAAACAGATGCCTTCCCAAGACAATTCACCTTTTTCTTAGGTAGATGGGCAGGACTGCTTTATCCAACCTATTTCAAAAGCAGTCTGTTTTTCCCCATTGACAATAAGGTAATTATAGGAAGACTATGTCAGACTTACCGAATTTTTAGGTGACTACAGTTAGATGTAAGCAATCTTATCTGATCTCTGATTCTTCATATTTGTGTGAAATATGCACTTTCAAAAACCTGATTTTTAACAAGATTTGCAACTGGTTCAGACTATTTGTTCCCTTTTTTGAACTAATAAAGAAAAAATGAAATTTAGAGTTAAGCATAATGAACCTCTTATTTTTGTAAATTACCTTCATATTTAATGTAAAACATTCCAACTCTGAAAATCACTGCATGAGGAGTTCATTATTCCAAGTTTTTGGGCTAAAGTTTTTTTAATCATCATACTAAAGTGTTGTGTCAAGAAGATAAATAAAATTAATGTACAATTTATAATATGTTAAGTAAATGTTAAAGAGGTACAAGTCTTTGGATGTTTTTCAGAATCAAGTTAAACACCTAATGTATGAATGTTTCTCTATCATTTTTGTACAGGCAGAACTTGTGGGTTTCTAAAGAACCTTAGAGAAAAATATAGTTCTTTACGTGTGTGTTGAATAACTTAGATTCTTTCTCCTAGATAGCAGTGCATCTTATCACAGAGTAATAAATAATACATAAAGAAGCTATAGGATTTTCAGTAAATTATTTCAAAATGTCATAGCTATCCTACAGGATGGCAATTGAAAATTTTTTGTTTCTTCTTTTTCTTTTTTTTTTCCCTCGAGTTATCCATTTGGAAATCCTCTATAAGCTCATCTAAAAACTCTCTGCACCCTAGGATCAGGATTTTTTTTTTAAATCTTCTCTATAATAAAAATACTTAAGTGAATTTGTAGAAAAAGATCTTCAACTGAATTTCCAACTTCTAGTTTTCTAAGAGGTGTGTTGAACAGCTCATAGAATAAATAGTAAGTGTTGCCTGATCATAAAAAACACATACAAAGAAAAACAAAAATATCAGTATGTTGCGAAAAATGGGGAAACAAATCCGGTCTTGTGAGGCAGGCACCGAATATGCGACAGACACAAGTCGGGGAACAAATAGTAATCATTTATTTACAACGACATTTACAGGTTCTTTTGTGTGATAAATGATTCAATCTTAAATAGAATTTTGTAATTAAAGGTTATAATT
>NW_010164547.1:0-1047 GCF_000695765.1 Mesitornis unicolor | reverse complement strand
CTGTTTTGCCACAAGGCATGAAAAACAGTCCAACTGTTTGTCAGTGGTTTGTTGCTAAAGCGTTGTCTCCAATCAGATTGAAGTTTCTTCTACAATTGCTTTGTTATCATTATATGGATGACTTTCTCTTTGCAGGACCTCCAGAGGTAATGCTTGCAGAGGTGGAACAATGTACACCACAATCATTAGCAGAATATGGACTTGAAAATGCACCTGAAAAAGTACAAAAATGTCCTCCTGGGAAATATCTCGGATTGAAAATATTACAACAAACCATTGAACCACAAACTATTCAACTTCAAGTGGATATAAAAACTCTACACGATTTACAGAAACTTTTAGGCACCATCAATTGTCTTCGCCCTTATCTCGGCTTAACTGCAGAACAACCAGCACCATTATTTGATTGATTGCAAGGTGATGGCAACCTCAACCTCAAGTATTTGAATATTTTGCACACCCCTGCTTTAATTTAATTTCAGAGTATTTCTATGTTTGTAATATGATGAAATGTTTGGAAAAGGGTTTCCTGAAACACGTTCTAAATGAACAATTATTTCTTTTGTTTAAACAATTGTGGTTGCTGTTAAATAAGAGAATATTTCCCTATTTTGTGGTGCATATTCGTAGCCACACTCAGCTGCCTGGTTTTTTGATTGAAGGCAACGGTGGAACGGATCAATTGACCACTCTGCTTTGGCACTATCCTGTTCCACAAACTTTTCAGCAAGCCCCAATTTCTCATGATTTTTCCATCAAAGTGCAGAAGCATTGAAAAAACAATTTATCTTATCTTAGGCAAAGGCAAAAGATATTGTTTGCTTTTGCCCAGATTGACAACATTTCCAAGTATGACCATGGACGTCAATCCCCGTAGCCTTCATGCGTTGCTGAGCTGGCAGTCAGATGTCACTCATAGTGCTGAGTGTGGGCACCTGAAATACGTACATGTTTCTATTGATACATTTTCTGGTGCAAAAGGGCAACTAAGGAGTGTCACCTCCTGCTAGTAAATCGAGAGGGAAGCATAGCGACCGGGGATGAGGA
>NW_010164546.1:0-2020 GCF_000695765.1 Mesitornis unicolor | reverse complement strand
TTAGTATTTAAAACACATAATTAATCATATATGCTTTTTTATATATTATACATATAATGTATAATTTTATATATACCTCTCTCAGAAGTCTGTTCTGGGAAAGGATCTTATGGAACCTGTTGGGCATTAGTTGCTTTGAAATACTACCGTGAAATCAGTTAATAGTGATAGAAACCTTTTAAATAGTTGTCAATTTGCTAATACTTTCACCAGTTGTATTCACACCCATTCATCTCCAGTTTTGAACCATTTAAAATAATTCAGTATTGGTTTTGAGTATTGTCTAAGGATTTATTTGTTCATTTGGATGTTATTAAAAATGAGATAGCTGTAGTGTTGTTTTTTTTATAAAGGCTTGCATGGATGAGTATTTTAAAATAGGATTTCTTTTTATTTCTGGAAAGAAAACAGCTGATAAAAGTATTAGGAAATTCTTTACTCATGTATAGGGCGAAATTTTGGCTTTTCTAACATTAAGCATCTGAATCACTGTTTATTTGATGTGTATGAAAGTTTTCTACTCATAGTAATCTGTAGGAGAATTGAAACAATTTGATACCAAACACAGTTTTGGACAAGACCAGGTAGCAGAACAGGAAATAACGGCGAGTTTAGAATACATAGGGAACCAGATTTCTTCCCTTCACTGCAAATGGTACAGAATTGATTGTTTCTGGAGCTTGTAACCTATCCAGCAGCTCCTCTCCCAGCTTATTTCAGTCATTTGTCATTCAGAGATGACCATTGCATAGCTGACAAATATTTGCTTTTTTCCCTTCCTTTACTTCTCCGTTTATGGCGTTTTCTGGATACACCTTTATTCAGTGACACCCAAATTGCTGCCATTTGTTCTGTTGGTGTTAATTTGCTGCTGATCAGGTAATCTGCAGAAATGTGACGTGTATTGCGCTACCGGGACATCTTAATTTCAAGAAGGCACCGATTAAAACCAGAGATCTTTCAGCTATTTCAGGATTCAAAAGGTGAATTTCCTAGTAGCACCATATATTTATATGCTTATATTATACATGCGTTTAAACAGGTTTAGTGCAGAGTGTGTGGGAGGTTTGAAGGCTGGGGAGTCCCCCTGGGTTTCAGTGGAGTTAGTGAAAATACTGCATGCATCACCAAACAGAGCAGAGAGTCGAGATATTACCCAAACTGAAACCCAAATTACCGTCAGGTTCATGTTGAAGACAGGAATTTGCATAAATGAAAACACCTTCTCTACATTAATTGTATTGTTCCGTATCAGGAATTTTTCTTAACGAGTTCTTTAACCCTAGAAAAGACAAAATAAAAGCAATGTATTATAGATAAATCATAAAAAAACTCTTGCATGTAGGATAAATTGGAAAATATGCAACTATGGGAAATAAAACCAAGAAAATAAAGGCAAGCATCCTATTAACCTCAGTGAATCATGATGGAAAATTAAAGATTAATCTGACTTCCAAAAATGCTTTCTAACACATGACATTATTCTTAATACTATCTTATGGAAATGATCATATTTGCAGTGACTGTTTCTTTTTATTCATGAACAATCTGTTTCAGCAACTGGTGAACGTCAGCAAAATAAAGAGCAGAAATCAAGCAACAATTTATATGAATAATATATGCACGATGTGGTAACGTACAGCACTTAAAGTTTCTCTTGGAGTTTAAGAGCAGAAGCCTGGTGCTTATTGGACATCTGTCTTTTAACATACGTTTTCTCATATAATAGGGAGTATGTGTGTATGTATGTGTAAATATATATATACACACACGCATATACACACACACAGACTTTGTATAAGAATACATATATACAAAGTGTATGTATATTTATATACACACATACACTTTATCTATAGATTATCTATAGATATCTTTATCTATCTATTTATCTATAGATAAAGTGTATGTGTGTATATATATATCTCCATAAATAAAAATATAAAGTGTATGTGTATATATATATAGTGTATGTATATATAAACATACTCTATATATGCACACATACACTTTATATTTT
>NW_010164545.1:0-6496 GCF_000695765.1 Mesitornis unicolor | reverse complement strand
ATGCCATCAGATTGCTCAGGCATGACTTCCCCGTGGTGAATCCATGTTGACTACTTCTGGTAACCCTCTTGTCCTTCACAAGTTTTTGCATCCATACATCTTCTGAACACATCCTTTATTCCTCCCAAGTTGTCAGACCCTTCTTCCATGTTCAATAAACTCCCTTCTTCCACTGGCGGTTATTCCAGTAGTTCTCTGCTCAGCCATGCAGGTCTCCTGGCTCCCTTACTTCATTTCCTACTCATTGGGATGCTCCACTCTTGGGCTTGGAGAAAATGTTTCTTGAATATGACCCAGCTCTCTTAACTCCCCCAACCTTCTACTGCCCTATCCCACGGGATTTCTCCAAGCACTTCCTGAACAGGCCAAAGTCAGCACTTCTGAAGTCCAGGGTTCTGATCCAGTTTGTTGCTCCGTACCTAATGCACACAATCCTGAACTCCACCATCTCGTGGTCACTACAGTCAAGGCTGCCTCCAGTCTCCACATCCTCAACCAGGGCCTCCTTGCTTGTCAGTACAAGGTCCAGCACCACTCCTGCCCTTACTGGCTCATCCACCTCCTGTGTCAAGCAGCTATCATCACAGCACTGCAGGAACCTCCTGGACTCTGCATGCCTGGCTGTGTAACCTTCCCAGAAAATGTCACTCTCCCATGAGAACCAGCGCCTTTCATTCTGCAAATATCTTACAGCTGATGCTTAAGACTTGATTTGAGATGCTATTTGCATCTTCCCCGTCCCTCTGTTTCTCTAGACAAAGTAAAAGAAAACCTACGAATATAATACTAAGAAAGAGGAATCCCATAGCAGTGTCTTTAAGTCTGAAAATGAAGATGAGGAAGCAGAAATGCAGGAGAAAAGGGAATACTCATTCCAAAGGCCAAGCTTTGCTCAACCCAGTCCATGTCATAAAACCCACCAGCACCAGCACTGAGCCTCCACTGGAACTCTGCTGTTTGGCTACACTTCTGTACATAAGTAATACAGTAACCCATGGCCTCACAGTCTGGTGAAACTGTTGCTGCTGTACATGCAAATCTCCAGGAAGCATCACCCATAACCACCTGCAAGTGGTCACCTGCAGGCAGTAGCAAGAGACCCTCTCTGTTGAACCATGCAAAGGCTTTTTGGCAGGGTGGAAGCCTCTGTGGTTAGTGAAGAAAACCATAAGATGTTAGGGAACAAAATATGTGTAACCCTAGGCCATGGGGCTTTCTCGGTGGGTTTCAGATCACAGATCACCTATCTTGCACAAAGCAGCTTTTGCAGAGCAATTGCAAAGAAGAATGGCAAAGGGATCAGTCGAGCACCTGAAGAACTCAGCTGTGTGTCTGCAACGCATGTGCTGGGTGATAAAGAAAACGCATGGATGTATGCCACGAAACAACGCTGTCTTTCTTGCTGGCTAAAAAGACATGCTGTGCTCTGCCTTCCATACCACAAGCCTTGGCTGTTAGCAAGGAAAGACAGCAGAAACCCTGCCAAGAAATGTAATCTGGAGGCTGCAACCAAAGCATGGGGCTTGACCAGGACTTCTACAGAGCTGGAGCTGTTGTGAGCCCCCAGATGGCCGTGAGACAGCAGGCAGCAGTAGATGATCCTACCTCAGGCACCAGCATCCTCAGCCTCAATCTCTAGAGAAGTCAGGCATCGAGACACAATCTTTGAGGCACCACTATGAACCAATAATGATAAATGAGCCCAAACTCTGTGTTAGAATGGAATTTATCCAGAAATCTTTTATTTTCCATTCCTTTTGCAGCAGATGCCGAACACCGCCTCTTTACCCAAGAGGGTCCTGATGACATCACATCCTCTCCAAACAGCGACGCAGCCTCCAAGTCAAGAAAGAAAGATCACCTCTGCTCCGCTGCACCATCCCTGAGGACGGCCACCCTGAGGCGAAGATGGCCAGGACTCCTGAGCTGCTCCTTCTGCTGGCTCTGGGGCTCTGTGAGTATGGACACAGGGCTGTGCATCACCTTCACCGGGAGGGACAACTCAACCCCTTCCACAGCAATGAAGACATTGGGCTAAATAGTTAAAGGGAAAATTAAAAGCCAAGCAAAAAAGCTTCCTTTGAGGATTGCTCAGTAATTGTGGAGGCAAAGGGGGCATCGGCTCAGCCAGCGTAGGGCAGCCAGAGGGGTGGCTGGAGCCTCATGTGCAATGAGAAGGGACCAGATGGGAATTGTTCTGGAGAGGAGAGGACAAAAAAGCGCTTTAGCAATTGGTGTTTTAGAGACTCACTTCAGTTAAGGTGTGATGGGGCACTGTAGCTGAGAAGTGAGCTGAAAGGCTTTTCTGAAGGGCAGCACCCATCCCTAAAACCCAGGTGTCTGATTGCTGAGCACTCCATGCACACGATCCCAGCAAGGACTCCAATAAAACCTTAATCGGGACAACGTGTCTCCCACTTTGTATTTGATGTTGCACCTCATAGGCAAGGAACGATGTCTACCCATAGGCGACATGGCTCTTCCTGAGCAGTTCCCATCAGGATTTCTCTCCCACAGGCTGCCCTGGGATCCGGAGCCAGAGGTACTGGATGACAGCCAGGTTTCGTGACAGCAACATCACACACCCTGACATCACACCCCCTGAGATGGGACAGCGGCTGGAGCTGGAGCGTGTGACCCCCAGGGATGACAGTGGTGTATTCTGGATCCGCCAGGACAAGGGTGGGATCCTTCACTTTATAGTTTTTATCTCTTTCTCGTCTGAGACCACGTTCGAGGAATACCAGAAGACATCCACACATTTTGAGGCAAGTAAAGAAGACAAGTTCTACCAGCTGGTGGTGAAATCTTTCACATCACAGGATGAGGGGACCTATTTCTGCATCATGAACATCTACCAAATGCTGTACTTCAGCCCTGGCCAGCCTGCCTTCTTCCCAGGTCAGCCACACCTCCACCCAACCTCGCTTAGCTCTCCCAAAATGTCCAGTTCCACCTGCCCATAACTTTTGTAATCAGAATCCCACAAATTCCATTGCCCTGCTTGCTTGACCAAGGCACCTTGTAATCAGCACACCCATCGTCCTGCCAGAGGCTCCCTGCTTGCTGTTTCTTCTCATAGTATCAACTCTTTCCAAAGTAAGAGATCAATGGCAGACCCAGCATCACCTTCCCATCCCATAATATTTGTGAAGGAATTTGACAAAAACTAAGTCCTCCAGACCCACAAACACCTTCCTCATCTCATATCAGTCCCAAAAACTTCTACAAACATCAGCATACTCAGGCTTTCTGAAGATGATGGAAGAAAGCAAGAAATAAGGAGCTTGCAGTTCATTATTGGGTCTTGGGAGATGCTCCTTGGAAGTCACCATCCAAAATAGGCTCTGTGAAGATTCTCTGGAGCTGAGCCCTATGCTAGCAACATGAACAGGCATGCCCTGGCAGAAGTGGGATTGCAGAAAGGCAGGACCGAGATATTTTTTTTTTTTTTCCCTATGTCTTGGTCATTACACCAGTTGTGGGCACCTGGTGGACCTTTCCTCTTCTCTGTTCCTGCAGACACCACCGAGGACAAAGTCCTAAATTTCTCCTGTGACGTCTTCATCTGGATTCGCTTGGCACTCGTCTGCCTCCTGCTCATCCTTACCCTGTCACTCTCCATGATACTGTGTCAACGTAAGACTTGCTCATATTCCCCTGTGAATGTTCCTGCAGCCTAAAACCATGGCCCTGTCTTTCAGAGGAATGGATCTTCCAGCCATCCCCTTTACGCAAGCATCAGATAACCAGGACATAGGCAACACAAGAGTAGGACCGCTGTTAAAAATCAGTGTCTACATTCTCCTTTTCTGTAGACTTCACCTAAGAAATATTTATCAATTTCAACACTACAAGGAAATAAAAACATTAGAACTTACTCTGTGAAACTGTATTGGCCCTAACACACTTAAATTGGTGGATCAGGAGGTAAAAGTACCAGATCATGAAACGCTTTGACAGCATGTGATAATCATGCTCCAGCACAGGGCTTGCAAATTCAAATACTGATACTCCCATCACCAGCTTCAGCTATAACCCAATGAACAACTTAATTACACAGGTCCAGGGACTGCTACAGTTAAAACACTAGTGCAAAATCTGTGGGTAGGCAAAATGGGCCTCTGAAAACTGGGTAGAACAAATAAGCTCAATGAAGTTACCGTGAGCCAGGGGAATCCCTGTCCTTCACCACCAGCCTCGCTGAATGCCAAATGGGTCCCTTGGCTCCACCAGAGCTGGAAATAACACCAGCCATGGGCACCTGGCAGACCTTTCCTCTTCTCTTTTCCTCTAGAGTTCAGCAAGGAGAAAGAGCTGAATTACTTCTGTGACATCTTCCTCTGGATTCCTGTGGTAGGCGCCTGTCTCTTGATCGCCATCGCCCTGGCAGTCACTGTTGCACAGTGTCAATGTAAGTCTCACCCACAACTCTCTTTAGATGTTCCTCTAGCCTGAAACCACAGCCCTTCCTTCAGAGGAATGGATCTTCTAGCCATCCTCTTTATGCAGGCATCAGATAACCAGGACACAGTCAACCCAAGAGAAGGACCACTGTTAAAAATCAATGTCTATACCTTCCTCATCAGCCTAAGGACTAACTTGTTTTCTAGGGTAGACAGGAATCCTTTCTTTACCTTTTCCTTCCTGCCTCCAGCACAGGGCTTGCAAATTCAAAGGCTGAGACACCCATCAGCACTTTCAGCAGTAACCAAATGAACTGAGTCACACAGATTCAGGGACTGCTGCAGTTGAAACAGTGATGCAAAACCTCTTGGAAGGCAAAAGTTCTTTGGTGAAATTTCATGTTTGAAACATCTATAAATTACCCTGAGCAAGCAGTAAGTGCAGATGAATTTAAATCAATTTGCTGCCTACTCAAATCACTTTAACTTTCCTTCAGTGAGTGCTCCGACAGCCTCAGATGTTACACCGATTTCATTAAACTGGCCCTGATCAACTGCCTGGAACACCAAAGTGTTTTGCTGCTGAATTAGGCCAACTAAATCCTCCCTGATCCCACAGCCTGCAGCTGATGCAAGATGAATTTACCAGCTGAGCTAGCATTAAAAAAAATAAAATAGAGTACCATTTTTCAGTACCCTTCAGCCCTGAAGAATATTAATCACCACAGTTTGCAGCGATAGGAAGGAATATATCAAAAACCACTGATGAGCCACAGCCCAGAACCATTCTTCTTCAGGGAAAAATCACCCACAGATGGTCCAAATTCTGTCTGAAATCACCAGGAGCCATGAGCCCTCCACATGCACAGGGATTCCCCAGTGACCTGCAACACTGTTACAGATGTTTGTGGCACACTAAAACTTTGTGCATCACCCAATGTTCATAACTAACATCTCATTTGAGCACTCCCAAGGCAATTCTCAAAATTGAGCCTGGAAGTGAGAGTATTTCATTCCTTCCCTGCCCCAGAATCTTCATTTAATTTCATCACTCGACCTTCAGGGTGTGCCCATGGAGGAGATGCAAGTGACTGCACCCCAAAACCCCCTCTGCATAGTGCTGCACCAGCAACACCATGGCTTTATGCCTCTGGTGCCCCAAGCAGGCACTAACAGTGACAGAGGCTGATGCAGTCCTAGGTGACTTACCTGAGAAGCAGCAACACAGATATGTACAGCTTTAGAGCCAACCTATTTTCTAGAGCATCCAGGAATCCTTCTTTCATGCTTTCCCTCCTGTCTCCCCAACCCACCCATCCTCCTGAGTCACCAGGAAAACATTCTTGGAATAAGAATTGCAAATTCAAGCTCTTCTTGCAGCCTTCTATAGGATGATGCTGGCAATTTTCCCTTCGATCAATCCCCATTGCCAGACCTGGACAAAAATATGTTGACAGTTTTAGCAGCACAAAGGGGATTCAGGAACAGTATACAGCATCTTATTTGAGGTCCCTGGAAGCAGACAGAGGGTAAAAGAGCTGAATGGCCATACATTAATTGCCTTCTTGTTCCTTTTACATCCCAGTAAATCAAAGCCTTTGCTCTCTTTAGACCTGTGAATGGGAAGCCCAAAGAAAAACCCAGCACCTGAAGCCAACACATGTGAGCATCTGCGACTTATGCCTTCTGAATAGCCTTGGAAAGCTGACACTTCATAAGCCCAGCACCCACGTTATCTGCACTGCTACTACCTCTCATGCACTCCGCCTTGGCAGATTGGAAAAGACAAGATGGAGCAGACACACGGACAGCAAGCACGCACGTGTTTGTCTGTGCGCTGCACGCTAAAGCACAGCTCCACACAACACCAGAGGTTTTCCAATTCCTTCCCAAGGACAAACACCACCTCTGTTGCCAGGGACACAGCTCTGTGGGTCAGGCAAAAGGAACGGGTCAGGCCCCATGCTGACAGGCATCAGTGATCAGCCCATGAGAAATATGGATGTCGGCTGCATCTTTCCTCAAGAGCGTGTAATGATTCTTTCTAAAATGCATCTAAAGTTTGAATTTGCTACAAAGCTACTTAGAAA
>NW_010164544.1:0-3794 GCF_000695765.1 Mesitornis unicolor | reverse complement strand
GATCTTGACATGGGAATGTAAATCCTTATTTAACTGTTTTCTCCCTACGGTCACAAACACATCAACTCACAGCAATCCTCCAAGGACTTCTTAACACTGATAAACTCAGCATTTAATCTGCAGAGCAGCTTCTGACACCTCTCCCAGAGCTCTGTAGATGCTCCTGTCTGACTGGAGAAATGCTGCTGGGGGCTGGCCACTTCCAGGCAGAATTTGGGCAGAAAGCAACATTTCTTCCCCAAAATAACTGGCCTATAATGTAAATAACTATAAATAATTAATATACTATGAAGGAAATGTTCTTTATATGTCAGCAAGGCAGAATCTGAACTACTTCCTACGATGAAAAAAATATTTCTATGTATTAACATATGTTTCTATATATTAAATATGTAACTTTGACAATCATACTTGACACATGTACAAAAAATAGAAAATATTGAAGGGATTTGAGGCTTAGGGTGGGTTTGGGATGGATTAATGGATTCTACTGCAGTGATCACATATTCTCCATTCAAAAAGACCCCTCTAATGATCTGTAGCACCAATTGAGTGCACAGCATCTAATGATGAAATCAAACACATTTAAATACCAGCCCCTCCAGAAAAGTTCCCTATGTTCATTACAAAGAACATGAATAAGATGGACATGAAGCATGGAGGAAAGTGAAGATGGAAACTTGGATTGTGCAAAATTCTGGCAGTGAAAGCTGGTAAATGGCAGGTAATCCCCAATCTTAAATTTCCTTCTTCTTAATCACCCAGCCTCAGAAATAAACCTTGCTGCATTCCAGGTAGACTTGCAATTCCAAATTTTTCGAGTGGAAATGCAGTTACCAACACAACACATCTTTATAGAATGGGAGCCAGTGGGAACTCGAGTAAAATGAGAGTTCTGCAAAAGAGCACTGAGTAAAGCTACCTGGAAATGTCCCAAATAGAGCACAAAGCACTGGAGTCTGTGTGCATGCAGCACTTTCACAATAAAAAACCCCATATTTATACTATAAAATACATCAGCCAGCTGTGTTATCATAGCATCATGTAGCCTCCTGTTATTTTTCCTGGTTAGCCACGAACATTTCCACAACTGCAATGACAACGTCACTCACCAAAAGCCTTCTGCAGACAAACGTTTTTCACATGAGAGACTTCCCATCCTACCTTGTTCACCTCTTCATGAAACACATCTGGATGTCCACAGATCTTCACAGGGTATGTGTGTTCCTAGCATGACAAAGAAACAAGAAGTTAATCCTACACCTGGATCTAACTGTAGAGATCCCTCCTCTCTCTAGAAACTATGGGGGCACACTCCTTAAGGGGAGACTCCTGCTTACCTTAGAGAAGATAGAGACCAGCTTCCTCATTAGTCTTGAGATCACATCCGGTAACAGCCAGGGAGGCTGTGAAAGTAGGAACAAGAAAAGCAGACAATTCCTGACAGATAATTTTGGCTGGCAGGGTAGACCACAGAGGAGACCAGTTACATTTTAGGTGTGATGGCAGGACTCTGCTTTTCTCTTGGATTCTAGGCCTAATGTTTTATGGATGCTGTGTGTGGGAAATGGAGTTAAAAACAAACAACAAAACAACAAAAAACACCCACCAAAACCCCATATTCCACTTCTTATGCCATTTCTATTGCTTATGTCAACTTGTTAACGTTCTCATTCCTCCCTGTGTTACATAGATGTGATTTCCTCCAACCCAAATCACTGTTCTTGTTCCTACGAGGATGAAATGCATAGGCTGCTGATCTTCAAATCCTGCTCAAAACACAAAATATTTCTCAATTTATTAGTTTTGAAGAAGAAAACTTCAAAACAATTCAGGCTAAAATCCTCTTTAAAGCCTTTACTGGGGCACCTAGAATCACAGGTTCTGTGCCATGGGACAGTCACAGATACTGTCTTAAGGCTGTTCTGAAGCAGATAAGGCTCAAAAAGAGCAAGACGCTCTTTGTTTTAGTGTCAATCAGGCCTAGGTTGGTTTTTACATTAAGAGCAAAGACAAAACCAACACTCACTTCAGGGAGGGAATTTCTTGGACTGCCTAACCAGGCCACGAGGAGCAATTTTATTGAGAGACACAATCTTCTCTGGTTTCTCAGCAGGCACAACCAGCTGTTATTGATGGCCTATTTTTTAGTTATTACTTAGGTATTTAAAGTTCATTGAGTTAGAGCGGGCATTAAAAAACACACAGAGAGCAGTCACTTTCTCGTGGAGTGGAGCTCAAACTGATAAACACCCAATGAGCTGGGCACAGAGCATGCTCAGACACCGCAGCACGTTGCTGTTAAGCACACAGCGTCCAAACAACAATTTTTCTCATTACCTAAAGCATCCCCAGCTTCCAATACCCCCAAAATGGAGATGCTGACAAGCTCACTCTGACAGGAAACACCAAGCACAGCAGCTGTGGCTGATCGAGGGCCATTCGGCCACTTCTCATCTCTCTGAAGAGATGAGTGGCAGTGCAGGTTTAGCTGAAAGCACAGTTCAGACTGAACACATTGTGTGAAGCATCCACAGTGTGGGACAGTTTCAGGTCTTAATCTTCCTGTGCACTGGCTCTACCTCCATACTTACATATAGAAAATCATAGAATTAGCCCAGAAATTACTGCCTTGAATAACTACAGAATGATATTAAGGACTGAAAAGATAAGAGATACAGCCACGTATAAGCATTTGCTTCTCTTACACACATCGGATGAGAACAGAGGAGAAAACGTAGAGCTCAAAATCCAGCAAAGCCCATGGGGCTTTGGATACTTACATCCAAAGGTGACAGCATTACTGCATTGCCTCTTAAAATCCACATTTCACAGCAAAGGCTGCCGAGCCAAAATAAAGAGAGCTTGCTGCAATCAGGACAGGCAGTAGGGAAAACTCCTCACAGCCCAGTGAGATGTGAATGTGAAAGCTGAGCAGGAGCGCCAAGTTCAGAGCAGAAACCTTCACTCACATGGGTCAAATAGCAAACAGGACACCCCAAATGTGTAAATGATTTCTTGAGAATGCCAAGGAAAAGGAGCACTCCAAACAGAAATATCCTCTGCGAGGTAAAATACACAGACTAATACGATGGCACGAACATAGCACAGCACAGTAACGCTTTCCAACCCATTTACCGTGATACAACGACCAGCATTGCATTTTCTCTGCACTTTGTCACTTATTACCGTGCAATTCTTCCCTTCTTCCTTCTCTGCTGAGATCTGGCCATCTTCTGCAAAAAAACACAGCTGGAAGACAACAAAGCCCCTTTTCCATTAAATGTCAGATGCTAGGAAAAACAGGGCAAGAAATGACAAGACATCAATGCCAACAGCAAAAATTACCTTTTAGCCCAACTTTCAAGTAATACCAGAGCTTCAGGATTTAAACCCACAGCTGTGTCTGCACCACTTTGGTGCTGTGGGGTTTTTGAACCTCCTAATGTGCCGTTACCATAGCGGTAATGGGGTTTTGATAGTGATCCTCAGTATGTTCAATTTAAGGGGTTACAAATGCTGCGTTGCTTTGTCCCGTTTCCCTTTGGTTGCTCTGGCTAGAACCTCTGGGCTTCTCTAAGAAATCGGTTCATGAAGGTGGAGCTTCAGAGTCTGTTTTGCAGTTCGATAGACTTAAGGGTCATGAACCAAGAGTGTGGAGAAAAAGATCACCTTTCTGTAGGGTGAGAGGAAACTGGAGAAATTGCTGAGTATAAACCAAATAAAACAGCTATGATCCTGAAAAACTCTTGAGAGCAAGTCCAGAGCTCCCACTTCAGTCATTGCTGAGACGG
>NW_010164543.1:0-6399 GCF_000695765.1 Mesitornis unicolor | reverse complement strand
TGAAATCACTGTTGATGGTTTTACATTGATAAACCATAACTGAATACCATTACTGATTTACTGAATGTGAGCGAGGAGAAAGCACAGGTTCTGTATATGTAAAACAGGAGAGTTCTTTTCATTCGTAACGCACAAATGTCCTATTTGACATGATTTATAGTGGTGAGGGCAGGCCTGATAACCACCCAGGTTCAGTCTATAGCTGCTAGAATGGATAGATTATTATCTTCTTTTATTAAATTCATGCATGGCTTGCTGTTGAAGCTGTATATTAAAAGGAAAACAAACACTGCATAGCTATATCCTGCTCTCAGGTCAATGAATGGACTTCCCACCGTGCCTGATCAATGTGGGACTGGGGGTGAAATCGATGTCCAGCTCTGGCCCAGAGCTCCGGCTCTCCTGAGAGCAGTATGTCCATGTTAATGTCACATTCAAATAAGCACAAATTCCCATTACCCTGGTGATCACCAAACCCTTTACTGTTGATTTAAAGGTGAGGTGGCCGTGGGGAGTGAGGCCCTGACACTTTGAATGGAGTTTAAAAGGCTCTTATTCTCTTTATCCTTAAAGGTGCGACAACTTTGGGTTTGCACTTTGACAGAGAGCTGAAAACGGCTGCGTCGTGGATCTGTTCCTCTCTGAAGTCAGGCAAAAGAAAAGGTATTACTCTTGGTAATCCAGCAGTATCTGCTTTACTTGCTGACTCTAAAAGGTTTTTCCCCTCTTTGATCCATACATCTGACACCGCCTTTGCTGATGCTACTTTCGTTCGGGGTTGGAGGGGTTCACAACGTTTATGTGCCGATATCTGCTCCATTGCTTTTCCGACCACGTGCACCCACCTGAGTAGAAACCACGGCATCAGATGCAAACTTCTGGCACTCCATTGGTTTGTGAGGTTGGGTCGGTGACAGACAGGTGACATCGCTCCTTGCCACACATCCTCTGTTCCAGTGACACCCATGACTTGTACCAGTGTCACTCCTGGGGCTGTGACGGGTCATGGGAATACTGGAAATGCTGGCACATCAGCAGCGATAACTTGGCTTGCTAGGCCCTTGGCTATAATATTAAATAGATTTCTTAGGCTCCTAAAATTAGCTAATTAGAGACATATGTGTGGCCTTTCCATTATTCCCTAGCACTCCAGTGTGCAGAGCGCTGCTGTGTGGGCTGAGTTGATTATGGTCCTGTAGACTTTAAATGCTCTGTGTTAGACTGTATTTAAACAGCAGTAATCACAGGGCTGTGCTCAGTGACTTGGAAATAGAAAACTTCGAGGAGTTAAAGCACTGCCTTGAGGGTGCTGAAAAGAACTAATAATCAGCTTTAGCCGCAAAAGCTTGAAACCCTGGTGCTATTATTCAATATTCCAGGTAACACGGGAGACAGGAGTGAAGTTTTAATTACCATCATTTAAAAACATAGCCAATATTTAATATATTGTGCTTTCTTTTTTTAGCAGTGCAAGCTTACAGCACCTTCCCAGCAGATTCTCCACCTCCTTCTCTGTTTTTCAGCAGATAAACATGAAGGCTGGGGATGGTTATGCCCAAAGCTGGGTGCTTTAGTGCACCCCTGGTAACCTCTGGGTGCAGACGCAGTAGGGATAAAGGGGAGGAGTGAGGCAAAAGAGAATAAAGAGGAAAAGCAGAAACACTGAAGAGAAAGCAGGCTTTGAGGGAAGAAACTGCCGAAAGAGTAGGAAGGACAAGAGTGAAATGGCCAGAGGAAAAGACAATGCAGGTTTTCAATAAAGACGCTTGTGACCTTGGGTGTGGAAAGGCAGAGAATGCGATGTGCAGCCCCTTGACATCCCCGCATGCTGCAGTCCCCTGCTAATGAGCCCCATTTCTGAGTGCAGCCATTCACGGCCTCACGTTTGGTTCATCGGTCGCCTTTGACACCACTGATCATGAGGCGCTGCTGGCCCAGTGGTGGGGCCAGTGAAATGACGGTGGGGCCACTAAAATAATGGCAGCTGCTCCTCCCCTTCCTCAAGGTCCCTGGCATGAGAAATCCCCCAGGACTCACCACTCTCATTTGATGTCCATGCTCAGCAATTAAGGGATGGTGAGAGCAAGGGACAAGGCAGAGGAAGGGTCTCTGGAGCCATCAGGTCTGGTCCTTGGCTATTGCAGGTCTCCTCCTTGTGTTATTCCTTGCACAGGTTGATGAAGGACTTGCTTGAAACTCCCTGTTTTCCCCTCTTGTCCAAACAGAAAAGCCCTTCCAGAACCGAGCTCTTGTGGAGATTAGCAAGTCCGGCCTGAGGGTATTTCTGGTTAGTCTCTGCTCATTAGTTCTTGTGACAACATTTCCCTTTAGCTTAATTACCTCATCTTCCTCCTCTGACATTTACCTCGCTAATACATTTATCGAGAACAAATTATCTCTCCTCTCAGGCTTGCTTTGGCTGAGTCGGCCAACACACGCTTTCTTAGTTTGCTAATTTAGCCTCTCCGTTCCCTGGTATGCCCATTTAAGTTACAGTTTTTGCTAAAGTTGAGGAGGATGGAGGTCTCGCCAGTGCTTCACATGGTAGTGCAGCACCTTCTGGAAATACCCTCCTTTCTATGGGGCTCCGTGTGCCCCACCACATTTGAGACTGATACAGAAATCTGTATATTCTCAATAATCTGCTTCATGGTGCCCAAGATTTGCTTGGTGCTTTTCGCTGCTGCTGCACACTGAGCTGATGGTTCTGAAGATCATTTTTAAACTGATTCACCCAGTTAAACCAGATCCATCAAGCCTGAATACATCCATACATTTTTTCCTCTCTGCCTTGATTGCCCATTGCAGGTGGTTTTTGCACATTTGATGTGTTCCATCAGCCTGCAAACTCTTCAGCTTGCCTGTTTAATTAGTTTCAGTCTCTTTTTTTCCCTCAGTGTTAACCCTTTGGAAAATAAAAACTTGACGAGCTTATTTGTTTTAGTTGACCATTAATCTAAATTGAATGATATCTTACAGTTATTCACGCTGCACAATCCACTTTTGTTATTTCCAGAGGAGAAAACACTGCCCGTGCCCATGTGGTGGTTGTCTGGTGTTTAACGTATTTCATTTCTCTTTTAATTTGGCACTAAATTGCTTCTTGGGCAAAGCTGAGAAGTGCTGAAGACAACCTCAGAGTAAGAAAACGTGTATCAAGAGTACAAGTACCAGACGCCCAGCATAAAATGGGCGTACTATGAGCACAACAGACACTAAATTTTGGCATACCCAAGGTCAATTGGGAAGCATCTTTCCTGTTTGACACTGCTGACTGCATCCTACAGAGTAGGACAAGCATTTTTGAGCGTGCAAGGGGGTATTTGCAAACACCCAAGCCGAACACTCACTCCTTTTCCATCACGGTGTGCTCTGTGTTGTCCTTCCCTTGTGAGCAGGTCAGCTGAATTTAAATGGACGTGGAGAAGCTCTTGCAGGACTCGGTTCAGCCTGTGGTTACACAAAGCAGCTTTTATTTGCCCTGGGTTGCCATAATGAATCTGTAACCGAGACCAAAATTAAGCTCCTTGTGTGCAAATCACGCGTTTCGGCAGCAAGCTTTGCTAACAACAGGGCAGAGCAAAAGGACGAGGAGCAGAGAGCCCTTTCTTCAGCATTTCTTTAGAAAATGATTGTACAAGCCCCAGTCTTTGACCTCGGTGCTGGAGTGGCAATCTTTAATTACAGCAAATGGGCCCACATGAAGAGTGGTGAACCGGTCACTTAGTGCAACACCTTACCATCTCCCTGATATTTCACTATGAGCAGCCCGTTTTAGGCAGAGGATCACTAAGTGGTCTTCCCATATTTAAAATAAACTCAACGCAATAAAAGAATCTAATGATAGTAATTTAAAACTGAGAGCTTAAACCAGCAAAATCAGCTCACAAATTCTAGAAATTATTTCCAGCTTTCAGCCTTTCCTGGAGCTGGTCTGAAGTTCTTGTACCTCTGCCTTTATGTATTTATTGCAGAGACACAGGTTCTTCTCCAGCACAAATAGATTTAACCTGCAAACGCACACCTCATTATTATAACAATGATCAATCGTGGCTTTCCCTATCTTTTTAAACGTAAATCTTATTTCTAGGCATCTCAAAATGAACCACAACTTATTCTGGGGTGACACACTTATTACTTAATGACAGGAATATGATTTACTATTACTAGATTGGGGTTCCTGACTACTTTTCTAGACAGGATGATGACGGACATGTACTTAAGAGCTTTGCTGAATTTGGGATGGTGTCATCCATGGCCACATAAACCAAATCAGGGCCAAGGAAGAAGGATGGTGGCAATGACAGAAATGCAAAACTGGACAGGACCTCAAGACATCTCCAAAATCCAGATCCCCTCAGGTGGGTGATGCCACCTCATCACACAGCCAGGACAGGCAGCCGAAGGGAAAGCTTAACGAGCCCTGAATAAAACCATTAATTAAGAAACAGGATCAAGAAGACTCTTCAAGACATACCATAGAAGGCAAAGAAAAGGAGAATGTGTCCAAGGGGGAAGAAGATTTTAAAACAATGGAAAATGAGGCATCTGTGTTGAGTCAAAACTGCACATAAGGAGTTGATTCTCGGTTGCTGCCATTGAGGAGAAATTTGGGTTTAGGGCAGCATTGCCTCTGCTCTCAGGGGAGGATGCTGGGAAAGCAGAATGCAAAATACTTCCTATATACTTCTGCTGCAATGTGAGGAGCTGATTCGATTTTGGGGGTTTTGTTTTCGGTGTTTTGTTTGTTTTCATGTTCAGTGAGGGTCATTTTGGTTTTGGCTTGGTTTGTTTGGTTTTTTTTAATTGTAATTTTTAAAGCAGAAGAAGTCATTAAGGTCAAGGCCCTTCTGCCTATACCATTTCCTGGACTTCTTGCCAAATATCTCAAGCTGAAGGCCTTGCTCAATGTAGACGAGTGGAGCTACAGCCGTGTTCTAGAAGTTATGCCAGTTTGCACCAGGGGGTTGTGGTGAGCTTTACATTGCGATGCTGCAAGCCAGCTGAACGTGCAGACCGGTTTGTGAACAGCAGACTGTGGTTTCTGTGTTTTCCAAGGCTTTGTGCTATTGTTTCAGTAGACGGAAACTTGCAAAATAGTTCCCTTGTGCAATATTCTAAATGAGTGTAAGGAATTTAATATTCGGCTGGAAACCTTTGTTTCTGACGTGTCTCTGGGTAGACAAGAAGCAGTTCCTTGAGAAGGACTGACAGAGCATTTCCTGCAGCTTCATGATGGATTTTCTGCTGTTTTTCAGGAGGATCACCTAGAGAAACATCTTTTGTTGTAGGAATATACATAAAGCCATTTTCCATTGAAGGTTCTCTGCTGTTTAGGAAGAGATTAATTCGTATTTCTGTCATTTCTTCAGCAGAAATGTAAAAGGGCTCTTTCTCTACCCAGCTACTTTTGGTCACCATGCCCAATATTTGAGGTCGCTACCCCTGAGTCAAATTGGCTTAAAGCTGTGGGGAAAAGAGACACAAATTCGTGTACAGAGATGCAGACGGCATCACTAAATAAGGGTCCATTCTTATAGAGATTGGGTGAAAACAACTCTGGTTTCATTCAGTTATTTACTTGAATCTGTAGAATTTGGGTAATTCTAAGGGATTATCTTTACGTGTCTATTTTAAAAGTTTTTGACAGTGTTCCTTGAACACCACACCAGAGATGAGGAAAAGCTGTCCTTACTGAGCACTCCTGCAGACTTTTCCTGCACTAAGTGTTTCTGGCTGGGAACAGACTGCAGAGGGGTAGTGAAGCCCAATCTGCACGGAGAAAGGCCTCGAGCAGCCACTGGCACCGCTCGGAGCCGTTTTTCTCTGTCCTACCAACAGCCTGTGATTTCTAAAATACCCCCGAATGCTTCTCCTGGCGCCGTTTCCCCTTCCCTTAAAGCCCAAGGCCAAGCAAATACACAAAATCCCACAGACATTTAGAGGAGAAGCTCATTTTAGTGTGCCCTGAAATGATGGGAAGGATGCAGCGCTGTTCAGCGGAACTGGAAATGTGCTGAAGGTTTCTGCTGGCTTCTCCTTGATGTGAAGATGCATAACTGCCAGGCATGTGTGGATTTGAAATCACACCACTCATGTTGCTTTAATGCAGTTTTGATGTGTGTTAATAATGTATACATGCCTAATTCATTGGGAATGGTACCATGCCGAAACTTGGAGAACATTAAATATGTGCATGGTATTAATTTCTGGGTTATGGGAACAAAGAACTCGCTGTTTTTCTGGGGTTTTTTTGCCCTACCCTAATATTCCATTTCTCCTGGTTCATTTTCTGAGCTGAGTTTTAGGCATTCCAGTCCTCCTTTATTCCACTTCATATTGAACTCATTACTTCCCCCTGTTGTAAGGTGCTCCCATATTTTGGGTTTGGTTTTTTTT
>NW_010164542.1:2416-22693 GCF_000695765.1 Mesitornis unicolor | reverse complement strand
CCCGCCAGCGGCTGCCTGGGCTGGGCCTCCGAGCGGAGCCGCTCTCCATTGGTCGCTCGCCTGCGCGCCCCGCCCTTCTTCGCTACTTCCGCCGTCACGTGAGAACCGGCGTGCTGACGTACTGTGAGGGGATTGCAGGCAGCATACGTCGCGCAGGCTCCTCGCGAGGGAGTGACGTAAGAGAGGCGCATGTCTCTCGCCCATCGTCTCTGCCGCCTCGGCACTGTAAGGGTTTTGAGGCTGCATTGGCCATGGCACGGAGTGATGTGCGTTTTGGTGCCATCAGCCACTCCATGTGGAAAGGTGTCCTCCGTGGGAGGACCCACCATCCATCAGCAGAGTCTGCAGCCCCTTCTGCCACAGCAGGGAGGGTTAGAGTCCCCCTGATAAATTCAAGCCCGTGCATTTCACTGGTGACTCTTCTGGCCACTTCCAAGAGAAACACAGGCAGTGATGAATTTTAGATACGTTCCATGAGAAGTACAACAGTGCAATAGGTCCTACCTTACTGATCTCTTACACAAGGTGACCCACTCAATGGATGAGGGAAACATTGTGCATGTTGTTTACCTGAACTGTAGTAAAGCCTTTGACACCATTTCCCACAGCATTCTCCTGGAGAAACTGGCTGCTCATAGCTTGGGTGGATGTATTCTTCACTGCGTGAAAAACTGGATGGCTGGCCCCAAAGGGTGGTGGTGAATGGGGTTAAATCCAGCTGCTGACCAGTCACAAGTGGTGTTCCCCAGCGGTCAGTACTGGGAGCCAGTTCTGTTTAATATCTTTATAAATGTTCTGGACAAGGTGATTGAATGCACCCTCAGTAAGTTTGCAGATGATACTGAGTTGGGTGGGAGTGTTGATCTGCTTGAGGGTAGCAAGGTTCTACAGAGGGACCTGCACAGGCTGTATCGATGGGCCAAGGCCAATTGTATGAGGTTCAACAACATTAAGTGTTGAGTCCTGCACTTGGGTCAAAACAACCCCATGCAACTCTACAGGGGAAGAGTGACTGGAAAGCTGGAAAGCTGCCTGGTGGAAAAGGATCTGGGGAAGCTGGTTGACAGCCAGCTGAGTATGAGCCAGTGATGTGCCCGGGTGGCCAAGAAGGCCAATAGCATCCTGACTTGCATCAGGAATAGTGTGGCCAGTAGGACCAGGGAAGTGATCCTTCCCCTGTGGCACTGGTGAGGCCATACCTTGAATACTGTGTTCATTTTGGGACCCCTCACTACAGGAAGGACATTGAGGTGCTGGAGCGTGTCTAAAGAAGGGCAACAAAGCTGGTGCTGGAGTACAAGTCTCATCAGGAGCAGCTGAGGGAACTGGGGTTGTTTAGTCTGGAGAAAAGGAGGCTGAGGGAGGAGGTTGTAGCAAGGTGGAGGTCGGTCTCTCAAGTAACAAGTGATAGGACGAGAGAAAATGGCCTTGACTTGCAGCAAGGAAAGTTTAGATTGGATATTAAGAAAAAATTACCAAAAGGGTTGTCAAGCATTGGAACAGGCTGCCTACGGAAGTGGTGGAGTGACCATCCATGGAGGTGTCTAAAAGACAAATAGATGTGGCACTTAGGGACATGGTTTAGTGGAGGAGTTTGGCAGTGTTGGGTTAACGGTTGGACTCAATGATTTAAGGCTCTTTTCCAATCTAAATTATTTTATGATTCTGACATTTCCCCACTGGGAATGCTTGGAGCAGGATAAGCTGGGCATATGCGAGAGTAAAAGGTGAGAAGATGCCAGCGTGTAGGCAGGCAGAACCGCAGACCCTTGCACAGAAGGAGCTCCCCTCCTTCACAGTCATAGTCATTAAATGAGGCAGGAGGAGACCTTACCGGTAGCTACCCCTAAGCATAAGCTGCTAAAGCAATATGTACATTTGTACACATATACTATAGCAAAACAGGCATGGAAGGCTGTAATTAACTATCACATAACAACTAATGATGAGGCAACACTCATAAATGCTAATGTCTCAGTAACCATCACAATTTCATTCATCATAAAACACATGAAGTGGTAAATGTTGTTCTGATCCTTCACGACTAGCAGTTTTCTATTTTTAGGTTGTTTTTTTTCCTTATGTAGGAATAAATATTTTACGGCAAGAGGGAGCCATCATGTTCACTTGTTACACAGGTCACAGGCTTACACAGCAAGACTTCCTCAGTCATACTCCTTACAACAGCAAGTAGCTAAATGTATCTTTTGAAAATCTGCTTCTGTTATATGGCTTCAGTGCCCTTTCCCTAAGGAAATGCAAAGTCTGCAAGGAGAAGTGTCTCTCTCTCCTCTTCCAGCAGCTTCTGGACCATTGGCTGATTTCAACCAGAGGTGATGGAAAGTAAGAGCTTTCAGAGATAGAGAAGTTTCTTCCACTTTCAAGAAAACAGGCAGAGATGTCTGTGAGACGGTGGGAATCCCATGGGAGAGGCTTCTGGAAAGCCCTTGCCTTTTGACTAAAGCTCACAGCTTTGTGTACCCCAAAATCAGCCAGCCCCAGGGACCAAGCCTGCCAGAGGGCAGGTTTTCTAGGCATTGGTGCGTGATGAACTGCCCATGCGGGTTTGCTGTTATCTGTCCCTTGTGAACTGAGCCTGACATAACTTTCCAAACAGAAAAAATCTTATGTAGGAATTGGAATGAAGCATGTAGCAATTGTTACTTTTTCATCTCAAAATGACCTTCCAAAAAAATAAATCCCCAACCAACCTTTCATTACTGAAACTTCAGATGATCTGCACAAAAAGCTGCCATTTTTTCTCATCGCTCAGAGTTTCAACAAGAATTTTGATACTTTTTCATTCAAAAAACTTGTATTTTGCACAAGGAGAAACAATTTTCTCTTAAAACTTGTGTCTGTTTTTGTGCTATTCAAATCAAGTGTTACAAAATCAGATGACTGACAAATGAGGAGACCGAGTCCCTGATCTCATGGATAGGTTTTTGCATGTGAAAGTCTTTGTTAGCAAAGGCAGTTAGCAAAATTACAGTCAAACTTATGGGAGAAGAATAAATTTAAAACACTGCCACTTGCAATTCTAAGTATTTAAACCCTCAAAAAGGCATTTTCAAATTAAAATCTGTTGAAGTTTCCATTTTTTATAGTCTGCACTGAATACCAAGCCTATTCTATGATCAAGGATCAGTAGCAAGGATTTCCAGGAGTGTGGTTTTGGTGTGCGTGGTGTAAGTTGGTCTTGCCTAGTCTAGATACAGCATGATTCTAATTCAAATGCTGTTGGGGTCAAACCTAGATTTATGGTGTTTGGATTAATTTTTAATTGAACTGAGTCAATCAATTTGCACTTCTCAAGCCCATTTCTTCCCCAGCACAGCTCACGGCAATTTAGAAACAGCGCATTGAGCCTCTCAACTATTCATGAGGGTGACAGATGTGAGAGCTGAATTCGAAGAGCCAGCACTGATGGTGTGGGTCAGTGTCACAGTAAACTTTGGCTATGAACTATCTGGAAAATATAAACCTCTCTTCCCAACAGCTTTTATTAAGCTGGTTTTTTATTACAGCGTTTATTAAAACTGTAATTGACAGAGCACCCAAGTGTGCACTGTGTGCTCTGAGCCAGTGGGCAGTGAGATGGACAATGTCCACTGCAGAGCACTGAGCAGCTCATACAAATGAGGCCTCCTGAGTTTGCAGAGCATGGGAAGCATACTTCAGGGAAGGAATGTTAACTCTGAACCCTACTGTCAGGAAAACTGGGTTTTCATTGCTGATGCAAAGACGCAAAGGCCAGTGTTCACGCTCATTTAGGAATCAGCCTCTGAATTATCTGTAGCTTCTCACCATAGCATCGTGAGGTGGCACAGCTTAGATTGCTCTTTATTTTCATGCTCTCAGGCCTGAGATGGAAGAAAAATACTTCTGCTGTGAGCTGGAAAAGGGACAGAAAGCCCTGGGCAGGTCTGCTGAGGCATGTGGCAGGTATGACCCTTGGAGGGGCCCCAGCCTGGGTCTCCTTAGTGCCATCAGTGTGGTCAGCCTGATGGCAATGCAGCATGGAGGGGAATTAATCTAGACTGAAGGGAAAGCTTTGCAAGTCTTTCCGCTGGTCTATGTCCAAACTGTGGCTAAATGGCTGTGTGTGCATAGGGAAATACTTGGGCACTGTGGGCAGACCTTGCTTTGAAACCAAATTTGCAATTGAAAAAAAGAGGGTGGAGGGTGAGAGGACCTTTCCTGTAGCATTTTGAGTAGAAACCTGGAGGGCTTTGGTGGTACTACTAGATTTCACACTTCTGCTAGTGCATGACCTTTTCGGGTGTCAATTCACTCTCCTGGAGAGAAGGGTGTTAAATTAAAGCCCGTTTTTTCTTAAAGTTAAATCAGTTCTGAAGTTGCAGGCAATCTCCAGAGCTGCTGACATGAGACCTGTGTTAACCTGTTGGAAGCCCCAAACAATTTGGAGGCATTGTTTGCCCTTGGATGGAACTACAAAACCTGCACAGTGTAAGCAGTCAGGAGTACGCCTCCTGTTTGGGAGCTTACCAAATGTGAGGGAAAGCTCTGGATATCCACAGCAGTTTGTGCATTGTCTGTGGAGGAGATCAACAGGGTTATTTATGCAGAGAAAACAGGAATTTGTTTCCATCAGATTTTTATCCCTAGATGCAATATATTCCTAAGCCTATCCTACGTAGGCTTTTAGGGGAAAAAAAAAGAAATTAGGAAAAAATAAGATGTAGTGGGATAAATTAAACCTGCTGAAATGTCCGCCAGTCACTCAGTGTGCCTCCCCATCACTCTCTCTCCACCCCATGGTTGTCACAGCATGAACTTTAATTAATATTGAAGGAAAAAAAAAGAGAACCTGGAGGAATAATAAGGGCAACCGATGCAAATGAACCGTGTGTGCAGTCCTCCCCACAGCTTTCCTCTCCTCCCCGAGGATCCATAGTAGGATGTGCTCTGCAATTAGTATTTCATTGAAATTATACCTTTTTTTCGCTGCAAGATGGTTACAGCTGGTGGTAGCTTCTTAATACAGTGTGCAAGGTCTGGGGGTCTGCAGAGATTTCATGTTCATGCAAATGAATGCAAATGATTTTACAGCATCTTGTAGTGTTGCAGTGCTTGTTCCTTCCCTGCAAAACAAGGACCACAATGTCCTGCAGAAACCCAGCCGCCTTTTCTGCCCCATCTGACAGAATGGCCACTGCCCCACAGGACTCGTAACCCTGCTGACCAGGAGGAATATAATCCGTCATTCATTTTGCAGTTCTGTTTTTGCATGTTTCTGCAAATACCACATGCAGTGGTTGAAGAAAGATGAGCTATTAAAGGGTCAGTGTCTGTGCATGTAAACACCTGCCTTTTTTTTTTTTGCCTCTGGCCAAAGTGATTTTTGGGCTCTTCCTGAGAGAGCCCAAAGCTTGCCCTGGCTGCTGCCCACTCAGCATGGTCCTGAGATGTCACTGCGTGGTGTGTGCTATTTGGGGTGGAGGAAGTAGCAAAGGGAAATGAGAGCCATGTGAATCCCCCCTCCAGATCAGATACTGGAAGGAGGAGGCTGTGTATCTACACCTTGCTTTTGCTTGTACCTCCTGGAGCCCAGGTCTCTACTGACAAGCTGTGACAGGCTTTTTGCCACCTGAGCTCTTTCTAAGTCTTAGACGGGCAAAATATATGTGTGATCTATTAAAAATCAAACAAACAGAGCTAAAAAAATGACTTCTGTGAAATGTGGACACATGAGAAGTGACAGAGAGCTTTTCCAAACAGATGCCAGTGCACGCAGTCCTAACATGCACCTTGGCTTGTGAGAGCATCTGCTCTGCTCACAGACCTACAGGTACTGGTGGGTGTGACTTCAGCAACTGGTGTGAAAATCTTGCCAAATATTACATCAGTTTTCAAAGGAAGAATGAGGGGTTGTACTGCACAGGCTGTACCTGGGGCCCAGTTTTTTATCTTGCATATGAGTGTACGGTGGGAACAGCTTAACGGTGAATTTCTGCTCATCTTTGTGTAAGTAAATTCAAACTCTGGCTTCTTTCCTATGATCTAGTGTTATACGTCTCTCACTGTAAAGCTCTTCTGAATGATAACAGTTCTCTAGCAATACAAAGCAAATGGTTACAGGAGATTTTGTCAAAATAGTTTCCCTTGTTACCGAAATCTCTTGGTTTGCTGTGTCAAGAAAATTTTGTCAGTGTGACGTTTCTGTGGTCTGTTGTCTCAGGGTGCATTAGTATCTCACACCACAGAAGTGATTGGTCCTTTCAGAGGACCAGTTTGCATTGCCATCCTCCTCTGGTGGGGGCTTGCGTCTCACCAAACACAGGTTGTCTCTCCAGGCTGTTGAGTACTTGAGATTTTTTTTTTTCCCATGAATGTTATGACTGTCGAATGTAGACTGGCAGCTGAAAGGGATGTATCCTGCTTTCTTTAGGCAGCCCTGCTATTTAGTGTCCATTTACAGTTTATTTCCAATTTTTTTATTCTATTTAATATTCATTATTATTTACATAATGCTAATTTCCTTTCTTTCCATCCTTTTACCGTCTGTAGGCTGGGAGCACTCTTGTTTTCTTCCTCCTTTTGTTCTCTTTCAGCACAGGGGAACTGTCAAATAGATTCAGTTCCAGATGGTGTTTTCCAGTCCTGTATTAACCCTGTGGCTTTACATTTGAACCCTGCAGTGTCTTTCTCTCAAAGTAGGTTGGTACCTCTTCTTTTGTACTGCAGTGGCTGTAACCATTTCTGTGCTGCTAACCTGCAGCCTGCAGAAGACTTCACATAGCTCGAGCCACCATACAGAAACGTTGTCCTTCTTGAACTCTGAGGCCAACTTTGGCCTAGGAGGTGTTGGGATGGCGAAAGGCAGTAGCATTTCCCTGTTTGCATGTGCGGTGCTAGCACTGTGGCAGAAGCATGTGACACGGGTGCCAAAACAGGCCTTGGTTGTACCGCTCCTCCTAGTTCTGCACCGACCTCCCAGAACGTGGTGCAAGTCCCCACTGATTTGTCTGAAACGTTTTAGCAATGACTGGTAAATTTAATTCAGTCCTTCCACTAGGCTGGGAGGGGGTGTGTGTACATGTTTTTGTTGTAGAATAAAAGTGGTGCTTTTTTTTTCCACTTGTTTTAAACTCGTTTCAGCATGACATTAAATCACAGAAATCCCTGTGTGTCAAAAAAAAGAGGTTGGCCCTCAGCATTGCATTGGTGTGACAACAGCAGTTTAAGCTTGCACTGTGGCTTAACATTGCTCTGCTCGTCTCTGTAAGCAGGTCTTTGAATCCGCAGCAAGACCTGGTCCAGCTCAGCTGCACAGGACTTGAGGGTGGTTAGGGGTTTGGTTGGCAGTGTTTTCCTCACTCCAGCCATATGATCGCAACCCAGAAGGAGAAGAGAGCAGCCTGAGGGCAAGCTCTGTATCACTGGAGAAGATGCAGCAAGAATATTAATGCTTCTCTGCCATCTGCAGGCAGATTTCAAGGAGGAACAAGAAAGAATGAAGCCTTTGTCCCTCAAAGCTGTTTTTCTTTCCATCTTGTGCTCCTACATTGTTGTCTTTGAATAACCATATTCTCAGCACTTGTTCCCAGTAGTGCAGCACTCTGCCTATTGTCCCTCTGCTGTCATTTACCTCTTTCTTACGCAACCTCTTCCATTGCATCAGGGATGCAACCTTGGAGCAGGACAGGAGAACAAAACTTGCCAGAGGGAAGGGTGCTAGTACTTCTATGCTTTCTTCACTAGATGAACTTTCCAAGATATATCAGAGATGCATCATGTATTATCACATTTCTGTTACCTCTAGAGTCTCTCAGGCAAAAAAGCCAGAGAAGCCATTCACAAGGTGTACCTGCAGATCCCACTCTTCATTAAAATTGATTGCTGTGCTTACATAAAGTCACCCTTTCTTTGGTTTCTACCTGTGCTGGTGCAGTGCCAAAGAGGTGGATTTCCCCCTCTGAGTGCAGTTATGGTGCCTGGGAATGTGAAACTGGGACATAAAAAACCAGTCCTGGTGACTTTTGCTCTGTGGCAGTTGCTGTATATTTTATTCATCTTTGCTCTCATCACTTCTTTGCAGAACAACAGCTGTGGTGAGCTGGATTTTGTTTCATGCAGCCCCAGACTTCATAGCCTGTTTTCCTAAGGAAGCACAGCTCTTGCTCTCGCATTGTATGGCTACACCACTGCGTGCTCATCCTTCACTGCTCATCCTACTGATTGCTGAGCATGTTGGACAACTCTTTCCAAACCTGCAGAGAGGCACCGATCTCTGAGACCATGTGCTCCTCTGAATTTTAGGAAAAGGGGCAGCTGGGCAAAAATTGCCTCAAAGCGAGAAAGGCAGCAGTTTGACTACAGCTGCTCTTAAGCAGCAAAGTCCCTGCCCAGGAAAGACACAGTGGCCCAGCTGCAGAAAAACTCCCAGTAGGAGTTTGTGTTTGTCAGAAGTGAGGGGACAGACAGCCCCTCAGTCTCTGATCTCTAATGAGGCACTCATGCTCCAGCTGTACAAAAAACACTTAGTGGCAAGATCTGAATCCAATGCAGACAGGCTATCTCAGGTTCAGTGCTTTGTGTGGGCTTGTTTTTCTGTTCTCAGGCAGAGACCTTCTGCACCAAAAATTTGGCTTGCCAGACAAGTCAGTGATGTGAGGAGCACCCCTGGCAGAAATTCTGCCTCAGAGCACATCTATTATTCACAGGATTTGGAGAGTGCAAGGAGTCACAGAAGTCATGTCCTGCCAAGGCACAGAATGTCTCGGAGACAGACAGAAGGAGAATAACAACATTTTCTTCTAAGGCACATGTGTCCCTAAGCACCTCTAGGGATGCACATTTGGTAGCTGATTGGAAACAGGCTTATTTTATCTTTGCCTACATAGGAAGTCCTGATTTTTTTTTAAGCAGTCAGAAAAAAAATAATAAATGTTTTCAGCAAACTAGGACAGCTCCTCATCCCTTCCTTTCCACTCACAGGAGCATAATGATGTAGGTAGGGAGGATGGTGTGTGTGGGGGGGCAACGACACATTGCGAATTGCTGCTACTTGCATGAAGATGTGTGTAGAAAAATAGTGAGTTACAGGAATAATTGCAGCCAGCAGTTGTCACCGATCTAGTTAATCAGGACTGCTTTATACAAAGTGCGTCCTTGTCATTTGCACTGTACCGAGCATTCAAAAAAACAGTAATAAAAAAATCAGTTTGTGGCTAGTGCGAGGGGGATGTTACCACCAGGTGCCACTCTCGCTCCACGGGGAATACTGAGTGACTGCAAGGCTGGACATAGTTTGCAGGAAGAGTCAAATCGGGCAACCATCACTCTTTTTGTCCGTCTCTGGATTTTCCTACAGGCTATAGCTGGGACAGCAGCCTCTCCCCACCCTCCAGTAAGGGGGACACTGGAAAACCCCTGGCGCTGGAAAACCGTGAATACAGCTCAGCCCAGTCTAAGTTTCAGTTTGTTGACAGTGTTTTTGCGCAGGGAAGGAGGGTTGTAGACAGAAAGATGCTGCTCGGAGAGCCTCCTCGTTCTACCATACATGGGAAAAGTTGGTTCTTTCTCCAGCCCGTGTCTCCTCTGGGAGCAATGAACACCCTGTGGTGTTATTTAGCAACAAACAGAGGTTTTTTATTTGCTTTAAGCGCAATAGTTACCCCTTCAGTTTTGGCCATGGAATTCAAGCCTGAAGTTTCCACAGTGTAGCCTCCCTGGTTTTGCTCATCTTCTGGGCACAGTTTTCTGTGTCCTGCAGAACAAGGTCCTGGCATTTCCTAGCCTCAAATTCACTTCTGAATGAAATCAATCCCTTCTGGAGTCACAGCCGCTGCCAGACTCTCTGGAGTCCCAGGTACACTTTGGTTTTTATGGAGGGAAACAGGCTTTCCTATGAGGCTTGCCATGGCAAGAGTTGTTCTGAAGGCTGACTGGCATTACCAGTGGCCCCAGGGGATGGCTTGTGATAGGGTCCCATAATCGCTCTTGATTTTTCAAGATGAAGAGGGAGGAGGCACAATTTGCACTTGCACCCTCAGTTTTCTGATCATGGTGATGTAGGCTGCTGTTTGAGCCCAGCAGTGTTTGAGAAGCAAAGGGCTTCTAGACATTTTAGATTTAGGTGGGCACCATGTGTACTTCTCACATGAACCTGAATCACATCAATGAGTTACATTTTTCCTCTGCTTTTGCTTGCCGTGTTCCCTCATTCCACAAAGCTCTATTCTGTGTTGCCCTTAAATGACTCCTCAGACTTGGTTTTTGATGTGGCCTATAACATCTCAAGTTCTACAATCAGATCTCTTTCTGTTTGAGTTCCCCATGGACTAAACAAACCTGACATTGCCAGCCTCTCCTTCAGCTGAAGGCCTTTGTCTGCTGGTTTATCCTTTATGCTGCTTACCTTTTCTTTTCCTAGATCATGAATAAAGATGTTAAATACAGGGTCACTGGGGGCTGCTGATTTCCAAACCCTGGAGCTAGTGATATTTCAAGACCAATTCCATTATGTGATTATCTTTCACTTACTGAGTTTTCTCAGGGAAATAATGTGTCACAGAACAGCAGGCTCCAGCTTTCTGTAACCCTCTTAAATCAAACTCATCATATTGCAGAGGCCTTATTTTAATATCTTCCATTGTAATTGTTTAAGTGTTTGCTTGAAGAGGCCTTCCTGGTGTATTTAGTAGCAATCAGGTATTTCAACAGATTACTATTTTAAAACACAGGAGCTGAAAATAAAAACCACCACTAACAAAGAAACCCCCAAATAAATCCAGATTTCCTGCAAAAATGATGAACTGAAAAATGTGTTGAAAAATGGCAGCCTCTCATTGATGCTGGCCAGCTCTTTGGGGTTCTTCAAGTGGTGAGTGAGGTACCTCATATAGGGCTGGTAGGGATTGACAATATTTGACAGAGTGAGGAGTGGAGGATGCAACACCCTTATTTGAATGTAGGGAGGTTAGTCTTATGGAGACTTTTGCAAGTGTATTTTCATGTTCCTATTGTGATGTGCTCCGTGGAGGAAAGTGGATCAGTTGATCTGCAGAACCGAATTTAATCTGCTATTTTAAGTTTTACATGGATGTCCCACAGAACCTATGCTTCTGTTAGGACATGGTGATGTGTTTATTAAGGACAAAGTGGCATTTCCTGGGAAAAAAAGAAGCATAGTCTCAAAAAGTCCAAGTCACTGGCTTGGGATCCTGCTTCACATCTGATGTGAAGCATGAGGGAGAGGAAAATTATTCTGTCCTTGCAAACAATGTCCAACTGCAGCTGTTTGTACAAGGATGAGAAATTGCTGTTATTTCTAAAATAGCTGTACTTTGTTGGGTTTGGAGACAGCTGTTACCTGCACATCTGTGCCAGTGATACGTCTATCCTGGCTCCAGCAGGTTTTGGTTCGCTAGAACATTTCACTCTTCAGTGAACACTTTCTTTTTTTGTAGTGAAGTTTCTTTATTTGTATCTAGTGTCAAAATCCTTCCTCAGGCCAGCCTACCAGTGTGTTTCAGTTTAGAGAACAGTAATCTATAGATTTGTCTCACCTGCAGATGGCCCTACCTTTTCTGCAGAACAAGTTCTTCCTGCAGTGATAAACACATCAGGGAGTTTAAAATGCAAAGCTATTGCTTGAATGATCACAATGGCTGATCAGAATTTGCATTTTGTTTTCCTTATTTCCCTTCTTTGTTCATAGAAGTGTGCTTGTGCAAATGAGAAAGAAAATATATCTGAGTTTTCTGCACCCCTAGTCCAGCTTGCCTCTGTGGAAAGGCTCTTTGCCCATTTCTGCATCAGGAACCAGGTTATCTTCTATAGCATCTGGATCATCTGCTCCTTTATAGACTTCTGGTCTCATCTTCCACCTGTGCTCCATGCTCCCTCGTACGTGCCATCAGCGTGTTGTTTTTTCACACAGCATGGTCCCTCAGTGTGGTGAAAGAAGGGCAGCAGTGGAAAGAGCTGCTGATGGCCCGACTGTCTCAGGGCTGTAGGATGCAGTAGGCCATCACTGGGAAGACATAGCCGGCATGTTCTTTCTAGTTCTCATATTGTATGAAGGTAATACAGGGTTGTCAAAAGTATATCTTTTTGTCCAGGCAAAAATCCATCTAGGATTGCATCACAGGGAAAAATCCAACAGGCCCTGTCTGCAAAAAAACCCAAACAACAAAACCCCAAAAAACCCTGATGCATTTAAGTGACCAGCTGTGCATCCAATGATGCCTTGGTCTACCTGGTTGAATGCCATTCCTAAAGCAGAGTTTTCCCTCAAACTGTTCTGAATTAACTGTAGTCATTGTCCTTTGCTCTCTTGAGGGCTATACTTACTCGTAGAGCTAATTTAAATTAGCAGTCCCAACTAATTAAAGTATCTTAATCAACAGAAAAATACTGAGTCTTTATCAGGCACTCCTTGGCTGGAACACAGACTAAGATATCAGAGCGGAGCAGAAGAGAGATGTTTTCTTTTATGCTTTAAACACCTTACTAATATGAAAATGTGGTTATAACCAAAATCTCATGAGGATGAAGTTGTTTTCCCACAGCTGTAACCCAAATCAGGATTGTTACTTCATTTCCACTTAAAGTCCCATTGATTGCAGAGTAGTGTTACCTGAGGAAAGGCTGGTTTTGTGTGGGATGGCTCATGGAGGAAGCACAAGCCAGGCTATAAGCAGAGGAGAGCATGAAAGCAGAATTACTCCCTTACCTGTGGGAGAAACAAGAGGGTTATGTACTGGAAGTGACTGGCATCCTCCCACTCTGCTCTTCCAGCCCTGTGGTCATCAGTTGGGTCAAAGATGGCAAGAAGGAGGACAGGGGCAAGCCATGGTCTTCTTGGATGCCTGCTCCAGGTACAGGGTGTGAAGGCCAGTGGTGCCACCCAAATAATCCCACTTGAGCCCTGCACTTGCATGGGCCAGGTGGTTGAAGCCTCTGACTGACTTTACACTAGGACTTGAGTACTTGCCTCATCATGGAGACGATACTCTTGTCTTGCTTTTTCCGGATTCACCAGCTGAACAGGAGAATTTTATTTGGTCACTGAGCTTCCTTCTCTTCAGGTTTTCTGGGGATTTCTCTGTTCCTGAAAGTCTGCTGCTTGCTGCTTCCCTGCTGTCCAGGGACATCTGACTCCCAGCAGAAGTCGGTCTGAACAGCAATGGATGTGAACATTGGAGACCCCAGGAGCTCTTTCTGATGACCAACAGCAAAAAAAATAAAAGAAGTATTTTATAAGCACTCAGCAGTCAGAAGACTACAATGGTACAATTTTTAAAGGAGACATTAAAACAATCAAAGTAATTACTATCCAGTTTAATTAGTGCAGAATTTAATCACCCTTGCAATTGAGGAAAAAGAGCAGAGTATGTCTGTTTCTAATTTAAGTGGTACAGAATTTCTCAGTGCATGTCATGGAACATGAAATAGGTGAATCTATGTACCTTTCATGTCTCAAATGAGTGACCTTTTAATTCTCCATTTCACCAGTGATTGCAGTAATCCAACAGATCATTTAAAACAATTGGTACTAAAGAAGGGTGAACATGAGGCCCCCTAAGTCCCAGTTTGTGCAATACTTTCTCCAGCACTCATTTTTTTCTGTTGCCACAGATGAAGAGTTCTTAATCGATCAGGAGAGTAGAATCCCATTTCTGTCCCTGCAGTGTTTACAGGAGAGTACCTCCATCCATTCTGTTTTAGAGAAGGAGAGGAAGGAGAAACATTCACCTTGTGAACACTTTGCTGTGCAAACACCATTCCAGATGAATGATATTTGGTCCATTAAATCAACAGAGCAGACAATTTCTTCCATTTTTCTTCAAGTCGCTGTGAGCTTCTTTATGCCTGACTCAGACCAGATCCTCCTCTTCTAGTTTTCCTTCATTTTTCTTTCCTATATTTGCTTTTGCTAGGACTGGAAAATTACTTGATAGCCAGCTGGTGCCCCATTCAGGTGTGTTAGGAAAGGAGAGAGGAATTTCTGAGTGGCTGAATACATTGTATTTTGCAGTACTAGGGACAAGGTCCTGGAAGGTAGGAGCACAACTGTACTAAAGTTTTCTAGGTCCAGCTACTCTTATGTATAGCTAGGCAAGAGAAATGCATTGAATGAAGACTAGGGGCATAAGAATATAAGTAAGTTAGAATGCAGATCTGCAAAGTGTAGCAGAGGTAGCTTGAGCTGCTCTGAATTAAAAAAAAAAAAACAAAAATCGAACCACCAGCTCATAAGGATCACTAAAGTAAAGGTCATAAAGTTGTATATAGAAGCAGAATGGACTTTAGCAAAACGTTAAGAAAAATGAGGACAATGAAGAATAAAACCAAGTCAAGGATGATTTAATCCAAGAGAGCTGTGTGTGATACGCTTCTTGTTGGTATCTGCTTCTGAGTATTGCCCATGATTCAAGGTGCCTTGACTTACTGGTAAGTATGTGCTACTTCTAGGGCTGTGTAAAAGAACTTTATCCAAGACTGCACTCCGTGCCATGCAAGTCCTGTAGGGAGCTGATTTCTTTCTCCCACAGAAACCTTCACTGTGGTCATGTAGCCATTCATATTACATTATAATGGCTACATATTCAAACTTAGTTTCTACTAACTTTACAGCTCAAATCTCTGAGCCTGTCAGGAATTTTGTGGGTGGTTATGAACGTGTTCAACTCTACCTGCAAAGCATTGCTTAAGAATCAGGAAAGCCATTGCACCATCTTCTGCTATACCACAGTGCTGATTCTGAAATGGTATGGTTTGGCCATTTGTGATAAAAGTCTAACAAAACTAATCAGAAGTTTAGCAAAAGTAAGTAGTAGTTATAACTTACTTGTGGGCCAGTAAGGGAAGAATGAATGAGTGCAGAAAACAAGAGAGCATGCAAAAGTAACACTAAGTGAACACCAAATGAAGGAGGAACAGACGCCCCTGCCCACACACACATATTGAGCAGACACCTCCCATCAAAAAACTTGTGACACTGGTGACTCACTTTAAACCTTCCCTCTGAAGCCTGGCACTGTTGACCTTAGGACCCAGGAGGGCATGGAAAGGGTGAGCATAACAACAGAGAAAGGACTGAATACCAGACAGTTGGTGCATAACAATTATAACTAGAGAATTAATGGGAGTGAGCAATAGTTGGATAGCTTGGACTGTATGTGTTAGTGTTATAATAATACGTCTAATAATATAATAGTATGCATTAATAATGTCTAGCCAGTATAGCACAGATTGTTCCTTCAAGCCTGTGTGCCATGCATGGCATCTAGCACAACACTGTCTTATGAGCCCTAGCCCAGAAACACAGGTGAGGAGACCCAATGCACACAGGAATATATGTATCTATATGAATAGATATTATTATATCTCTTATATACATCTATAAGAGACATGTGTGTATATATATTTATATGCATATATATGTATATATAAGATATATACAAGCTATTCTCTCATTTTTCCAAGGACAGAGATTGCATGGAGGTCAAAGGGACTGTGGAGAATTAAAGGCAATGGAGCAATGAACATCATCATCCCTTTCACCCTAAACTATGTAGCACAGACACACTGGGTGTATGCTCACAAAAGTGGTTTGCCCTGCCTCCCTCTGTGACACACAGGTGTTGAGAGTTGCCTTGTCTCAAGACCAAGTCAAACAGGCACAGCCACCCAGACCCTGTCCATCTGGGTGAGGGAAGAAGGAATAGGCAATCTTCTCCGGATGAATTGTTAGAAGCTCCTTTTACTATGCTGGGTTATTTAAAACCTGTTCAATTTTGCAGTAAATTCCCTGGGATTAATATTTTAAGTGCTTCTGTGATGAGAATAAAAAAAAATTGAGAGAGGTCACTGTTGCCTTGCTGGATATTGATTTCTGTCCTTTGAGGATGAGTTTGAACTGGGTTACAAAGTGTTTTTCTCCCGATGCTTAAAATAGGACCAAGGAACCATTATGATATAAACCAATCAGCTGAACATCAAATTCAGAGATGATCCTGAAATTGCTTAGACATCGATTCTTTGTTATCTTTTCCTGTGGAGCATATTGTTCAATTCTGT
Organism: Mesitornis unicolor; assembly: GCF_000695765.1. NCBI lineage: Eukaryota > Metazoa > Chordata > Aves > Mesitornithiformes > Mesitornithidae > Mesitornis > Mesitornis unicolor. The sequence continues at coordinate 6,640 of NW_010164542.1, read as the reverse complement.
TACCATTGAACTGGTGTCAGAAGGAAATTTCAGTGAGCAGCATCAATACAGAAAACTTAGATTTATTTTTTTTCTACAGATGTTGGTCTTTTCAGTATTTTAACAGTAGAGATGTGCTATCAGAGAAATTGCAGCTTTTATATATTTTTACTCAGTAGAACAATGTTATTACTTATGATTACTAAGCCAGCCAGGCATGAGAGAATGGATGTTGCAAGTATATCATTATACTACTCACAAAACTGTAAAAAAAGACATCAAATTAAAAGACATCAGGCAGTTGATCTACCCCCTCAAAGTCCCACTGAACCTGTCCATGCAAAAAGAGGGCAAAACTGGGACCTTTCTTCCCCTTTTTAACTTAATTCCTATTTGTGTAGTAGTTTTGAGAGCCTAGGATGAGAGGAATAATCCACAGCATGCACAGTGTGGGCCTTAGCCAAACCCCATAGAAATCAATTGGAATACATATTTTTTGGGAGGTGTGCTAAGCTTGGTATTAATCAGAAGCTGCCAGACCTTAAGTAGTTGTCTCTGTGCTAATGCAATGCTGTTTCCCATCACAGCCCCTGTTCTGATTTAAATCCCTTTGTTCTTCCTGGAAGGGATAGGTTTGTTTTACCTTTTAAAGTGCCACTGACATGAGGTTAGCAGAGCTTGAGGGAAAATGTTCTTGAGATGGTTTTTCTATCTGAATGTGGTCTAGACCTGAACACTACTGCTGTGCTCTATCAGTTGTGAATTTTGCCTACAAGTCTGATGCAGAATTTATTTCCAGAAGGAATTGCTAGGTGCTTCAGGATAGCTAACGTTTGCCCTCTCATTGCAAGGAGAGTTGTTTCATTTTTTTTTTTTAAATTTCATTCTGTATTCTAGTTGTGTTTTATAACTTACCCTCTTTGCCTTCAGGCTTTGCCTGCTTTTCCAGCAGGTTAAAAAAGGGGATCATTAAATAGGATCAGTTCCTCTGTTGTAGTAGTTGACCACTGCAAAGTAGTCAACATGAAGCAGGTCTGGTCATACCCTCTCTTAAAATTCTGCTCAAAAGTGAATGATGGTTTCCTGGTGTTTCTCAGTAGTAGTGCATCTGAGAGCATGTTTCACCAGGGGAATTGACGTCCACCAGTGGTTCAGTGCAAGACGTGTGGCAAATCTTACATATGGGAGCATGTCAAGAAATTTTTTTTTTTCAAATTGACCCAATCGCCTTATTCTAAATAGCATTCCAAAACCCGCAGGGAAAATACTTGGAAAGAAGCAAAATCTTTGTGTTTCTTAGCTTGGCTCACCATTCTACCTGTGCTTGCTCTTCCCATATCTTTCCTTGACTGTATTAACTCTTTTACTCCCTCCATTTCAATCTTCAGCCTGGTAAGTCACAATGTAGGCAGTGTTATGAATAGCTTGGCTGTATTTTAAGCACAGAAAGAGCTGGGGCTACTGTTTTAAGGCTCTTCTGCTCTCCAAAGACTATGAAATAACTGGTTTCCTGAGGTGGGGGGTTAACAGAGGCATATCTGTCTCTGTCCTGGCTGCATGTAGTCTTCTACTGAAGATCTACATATAAAACTAATTAATTCACAAAAAGCCTCTGGGAATAAATGCTTGTAAGGCAAGTATTTGGTAGGAGACAAAATCTTGTTCACTTATTTAAAAATAGGTGTTTTTTCCTCTTTGCCCAGACCATGTTATCTTGCTTTTCAGGGTGGGACTAGCTGGCAAGACCAGCCTAACCCAAGAGCCTAAGCCACAAGCCCTGGGAAGGAAATGAAGTTTTGCCATAGATATTTTTCTTACCACCTGTATCCAGTGAGAACATACTGTGGTGGCAACATTTACTGCCTTGCTCAGTTGGTGGTTATGTGTAGTAGTCCAGACCTAGCAGGGAATATGCCACCTATTTGCCTCCTGGTGAAGTGCGCTGCCATCAGTTAGTCCCCATGGCTCTCTAGACTGAGAGAAGGGCCTCCAAACAGGATTCATGGCATCCTCAGAAATGTCAGACACAGATAATGGAGGAGAAAATACTGAGAAGTATTAATTCCCATTTGTCTCTGGGAGGGAAGAGCCTTACTTTGTGTCATGAAGAGCATCTTGTTCCACGCAGGATAAGTTGTTTGTCCTTTTTTCCTGAAAAGTGGCTGTCACGGTCCTTTGTGGTAGAGTTAAATCACACTTTGAAGCTAAGCAGATGGCAGGTGTGTTATCCTTTTGCCAATAAAAAGGTCTGATGAATAATAAGCTCTTTTCTGTGACATGGGAGACCCAGATCCAGTTCATGCTTCCTCCAGTGGGGATTCACATACATACTTTCCTTTTCCCACAGCAATGTTGGGACCAACCAGCAATGAACTACTGTGAGGAGAGGGCTGGGGGAGGATTTTCGGTCTCTCCTGTTGAACTGAGTCCATTTTTGCATTTTCACCATTGTGTCTCTGGACTGATGTAATGTCATTCAGTGCTGAAATAAGATTAAATAGATATTTTTGTTTTGGAATGGAAATTTTGATAAAAAAATACCCATTCTGTTGTCAAATTTTCATCTTCTAGCAGCAGACGGATTTTTTAAAACACTTTTAGGAGGGGGAGGTTTTTAAAAGTCTCTGCAGAAAGTGGGTTCCTAGTCAATAACTAGATTTTCAAATTATGGAGAGTCTCGCGTGTTATTTATGTTATGAGTGAAGTGAAGAATACAGGAGACCCTGTGTCTCATTTCCAGCCTTAGAAGGAGAGAGTGTATTGAAGCAACCTTAACTATCACTAAAGAAAAACAGTTATATGAATTTGTTGCATGAACTAATCAGTTCACATGGTTAGCTTCAGTGTATGAAAAAAAAATCTGCAAAGAATGAGTGATTTTTAATTTTGTCTGGGAAGTTTAACTTTGTAAAATTTGTGGCTGTGGAAATCATTTAAAGTTGATGGAGTTCAGCCAATAGAGAATTTGACCTCAAAAGAATAAATCTCTCTTGTGGTCTCAATAGACCAGTTTGTTAGTGGGCTTTCAGTTCTTAGAAGTCAACTGCATTTGCTCTGGAAAACAGGAATAACTGTAAACAACTCCAGCAGAAGCTTTAAAAAATACTATTTTTTTCATGATTTTGTGTTTCATTGTGGGGTGAATATACTCAGCTCTGAATTAGGCAAAATTGCCCTTCTGACTTTGGAAAGTGTATTGTAAAGTCTTCAGGAAAAAGTGATGAGATGAGTATTACTTGTAAGAGGAGGGAAAAGGGACGAAATAACTGAGTGCAACAAATTTTCTGTGTATTTTCTGGTGCTTTTATCTTAGAAATATGAGGTGCTTAATGAAAGCTGCTTCTCATGTTTCCATGCCTTCGGCAGCAGTGCAGAGGTCATATGTTCAGATGGAACAATTCTTTGGTGGCTTCTGATGTGTGGAGCACAAACACACTTTTCTTTGCCCTGGGCATGCTGCACTTCTTCTATTCCCACTTGTTTCTTTAATATACGTACATATGATATCAGACATAGGGAACTGCCCCGGACTCATTTCTGAAAGCTGCCTCTGTGTCTGTCTCCTCCACTGAGGAGCCTGGCAACTCACTCTTCCTATGAGTTGTCCCTTAATTTCCAGGCTGTCCCCTTTGGCGATTAGTAAGCAGAAATGTGGGCAGTCCCTGTGGGCAGACATGACAGCAGTAGGTGTAATGTTTGTTACTTTTTGACCCTTCCCAGGTGACTCTTTTGAAAGAGACCAAATGGTTTTGCTTGAATGTTGGAACTTTCTCTGTTTTTTGTTTGTATTTAGGATGAGGTGGCACTAACAGTTACTTCTGCTGAATTTTTCTTACGACTGCATACAGGAATGGATGCAATTTCCTCATAAGGTCAGGTGGCTCTAAAAGTCTGTGCAGAGCCATGCAACTGTATATAAATTAATGCAAAAGTGAAACTTATGTTTCTCAGAATGTATAGACTGGTCCTTAACACTTAGTTGTTAAATTCTGGCCCTGAAAGCCCCTAATTCATATAGTTTTCTCATGCCAAGGTCTGGCTGTAAAAGTGATACATGTAAATAAGCTGATTACAAGACAGTTTAGTAGTGATGAAATTCCGCTTGTGCAGAGAGCCAGGAAAAAGCCTCTGTACCCCATCACACTCCCATTGAGCTCTTCTTTTGACTCTGTGGAAAGACATATCACACACAGAAAAGACCATACATACACACTGAGATTTTGTCTGTGATGCTGTTAGAGTCCA
>NW_010164542.1:0-2385 GCF_000695765.1 Mesitornis unicolor | reverse complement strand
CTTCTTCAGATATTCCATGAGGAGAAGGAATTCCGTTGAAGAAGTCATTTTGATATTAAACATTAAATGACTTCTTCAATGTATTTGGCTTTACATGTGATTTTGATTTAGAAGCGTGATAGTAGCAACATACTGAAGGCATAACACAAGCATAGTATCACAGTAGTAACGTACAGTGAAATCACAATACAAATGTGACTTCTGGTCCCTACATGCTCCACTGTCACTGTGCTTGGTGTCCCCAGTCTGGTGCTGTACTTTGCTGCACACACAGCCTGGCCTTCAGGCCCGTGTTGTGCTGGAGGATAAACTCCTTGGCTGCAGGATAAACTTCATAGATAATTGTAGTGGAGGAGCCTGCAGGCAGCTCCCTCTTGGCATGAGTGATGAGCCCTCCTGCACATCCATGCCATTATCTAGGTGTGAAGCAGCAAGCTCTCATGTGAACATCCTTTCTCTTTGGCAGTGGAAATGATGAATAGAGTTGTTTCTTCTAAGAAAATCTTACAGTAGCTCCAATGAAAGAAATGGGGGGATATCTATATATAATTGGATGTCTGCCCAACATGCTGTGCGTGGGTTGGAGGCCCATTTGATGCTACACCACCTGTGGTTCCCACCAGCTACTGAGACGTGAGATTATCTATACCATTTTCTCCTTATAGAGTTAGCTATAATAAATAGAATTTTAAATGATACCTCACAGAGTCTGCATGTCTTTTTTACTGTCATCATAATGGACCTGCACCTCATGGTGCAAAACAAGATGAAAGGCTGCGTACCTGCAAATTATTATTGTTATTATTACTATTACTACTGCCAAGGCTTTTCTAGTCCTGTCTGGGGTTATACATGCAGACTTAGGAATCTGAAGCAGTAATATTAGAGCATTTCAGGTTTTAATTTTTCATCATTATATTTAAACTAATAATAAGCAGTAGGTAAGCATAAATATACCCTAAACACCTACAGTTACAACACCGGATAAGTATACCTCAGATTATAAAATAATTAAGCAGAGACAGAATTAAACAGAATTAAAAAGAGGCATTTTTGGACAAGGTTTCTCCATGCAAGTCGGGAACCTACTGAGACAGCCAAGCTGATTAAACCAGACCGCTTCTGGCATTCAAGCTGCTATTGAACTTTTAGGAAACAGGCACCTTGTGGATTTGCCTGCTGCACATGCATGTGCTTAAAAAGCTATCAAATGCATTCAGGACAGAGAGGTCCATCAGGGGCTATTAGAGTGGGTATGACATCTGGCTCAAGAAGTCTCTAAGGCCTGAGATGGCAGCTACTGAGAGGGTATTTCAGAGGAATTACCTGTGTGTGGCAGCCCAGTCCCAACAGCCTTCTCATAGACATCTGCTCCTACCGATGCTTAGAGACAAGACACATCCTCCTTCTGTCTGATCCAGTACATCTGTTAGTTCTTTTGTGTTAGTCTTGGGAAAGCAAGGTTGAATCATTGAGGTGAAGAAAGAGAAGCAAACTGAAAAAAAACCCCAGTATTAAAGTATGCGTAGGCATGCTCCTGAACTACCTTGCTCAGGTACTTGAAGTTAACCTTGCTCAGCAGACAGAAATCAAAGTGAAGGTGCATGGCTGGCAGCCTCTCACATTTAAAGCTTTGAATATACAGGTTTATGTAAAAAGCTATATATACAGTATAAGAATAAGCAAATTTGTTCTTGGAAAACAAAAATAGCTTGAAAGCCATGGATAAGTGATTTCTTTTCCTGTAGGTGATGAACATTTGCACTAATGTGAAGCGAGCCCAGGGAGGCCAGCTTTTGTGCTCATGGATCTTAATCAAAGTCAGCTGAACTATGAGCATGTGCAGCTTCATGGAGCCCTGTTTCAGGTTTGTGATGATTAATCTCTTTTTAAGAGATTTTTTAAATCTCTTTTGTCACAGTTCTGCCCTGTGCCCTGGCCAAATGAGGGCTCCACTGTTCTTGGCACCATGCCTCTTCCACTGAAGAGATAATCCCTTCTTTAGAGAGCTCACGGGACAGACCATGGCTGGGGGGAGGTCAGAGGGCAGTGCCCTGTCTGTTGTCACAGAGTAGCAGAGCTTAGGTCCAGTGCATTGACTCCCTGTCCCTTGCCCAGTGCTGCTAACCATGGGTCCCATGACTATAATGAACCAATGACACTTAGGACTTTTAGATTTCGGTCACCTGGTACTGAGCAGTCATCAAAAACTTTTAAAATCAGGCATTCAATGGAAATGTTAGGTTCATGGCACATTATTGTTTCCTTTTGCCTTTCTTTGATGCTCCATATTCCCATATCTCTTCTCTCCCCAGGAAATATGTATTCTGCCATCCATCTTCCCCATATTAATGTCTGCTTTAGGCCAAATAATTTTTATATATA
>NW_010164541.1:58663-67071 GCF_000695765.1 Mesitornis unicolor | reverse complement strand
TATATATTTATATATATATATTCATGGTTTCTCAAACATGGCTGACAATTCCTAGTAAAGTAGGCTACAAATTTTAATAGCACTGTTTCACTTTGGGAATGGTTTCTCATCACTTGGGGGTCACAGTGGCCCACCTGGTGCCCCCTGGTTGCTATTTCAGAGGCAGGGCACGCTGGCTCCAGCACCACCTCACCCAGCTGGCAGCCAGAGAAGCTGCCTCCCCCTTGGGGAAAGCCATCACTGGCAAGCACCTAAAACTGCCCATGCAGCCTGGCCACTCATGGCTCTCACACGAAAAAGCATGACCCATACAGCTCCCATTTACACCATTTATCCTCCTGTAACATAATTGCTATCTGTGCTCTTACTACTCAAATGACTCCTGGTCAAATCCCTATTCCAAAACTTTGTCTCCTGCAGCAGACAAAGTTGCTGTCAATATCAGAACTTTATGGGCCAAGAAGACATTTTGATTTGAAACAAAAGTGTTCCTATATTTTATCTTCTCTTTTCCCAGTCCTGTAAAAATCCAATGAAATCTTTTGTACAATATCTTAATAAAGCAAATACTGATAATGCCCCCAAACACAAGACATAATAATTGCACTGCAAACCTGGAAATTAAAGGTAAATTTTAATCAGTTTCCATTCTCTATCACATGAGGAATATCTTTGTGATATATTTTTTCTAAGTAAGGCTACAAGTAAAATCTCAACCTCTACATCTCTCCTGCTGTTCAGTCACCCATGTCCTGATCCTGCACCAAAGGTTCGCATCTCATTAGATCCCAGAGATATGTGGGATTTCTAAGAGTGAAGGGCTCAATAAATTAAACTTATTATCCCAGATATTTATATTATACATATATTATAACAATTAAGCATATTGTAACTCTGTATACTATTAAAAGTCAATCGCTTAGATTTGGGAAAAACACTGTGTCGTCTTCCACCCTGAACTGATCTTCATATTTGATTAAACAAGACTCTTAGGGATAAGGTGGAAGCAAACATCCTCTAGATAGAAATCTGTATTATGATGTACTTCACATCGTGACATTATCACTTATAACATCACCTAATGATGCAATAGATGTCAATAGCAATGAGTATCGATCACAGAGAGAAAATGAATGAGCAAACACACTCTCCAAAAAGTTCTAATGTACAAAATCAAAACCAAAACTATTTAAAAGAAAAATGTTGAGGAAATGCATTTTAGTGCTTCAGTCTGCTACTTCTAGAACTGTTTCAGAAGCAGAATATTTTTGAGCACCTGCACCATTTATCTGCAGCATCTCCATCATTGGGAAGGTGCCTTAATGCTGCTAGTGGCAGAGCCAGATTCAGATCCATCCAATCAGGTTAGAAACTGCCGTCCCCACCACTCACCGCTGCCACCCAGCAGCTGCAAGGATGGAAAGATGGAGAAAAATTTGCTATACTACAGTGATTGTTAAGACGGACCTCTCCTCGATTATTCACTGGGTGTTTCAAACAGAAGATCTGTGGTTTGACTCAGTTTGAAAGCTACTAAAATGACTGCTGGGATGGTGAGGGCAGAGGGCGGAGAAACCAAAGGGTACCTTTTAGTGCTTGAAAGAAGCAAAGGAGAAAACCCTAAGCCCAAACACTACAATGTTTATTTAGGTTTTAGGTTGGGGTGGTTGGTTTATTTGTTTGTTTGGAGTTTTAATTTTTTTTTTAATTTTTAAAATTTTATTCCTAGATTATCATTCTTCCCTCTTAAAGCCTAAAATAAGCCAACACCGAAAGGAAACTTTTTTTAAAAAACAAAACTACCTACTTAACTCTTACTCTGTATTTCTTCTGATTTAAAATACTTAAGAACATCATTTAAGGACAATCCATGAGCTCTGAGTATAATCTGCTCTCCTGCATTTTGTAAAAACTTTCCTGCATTTCCACACTATCTCAGCAATGCAAAAAAAAAATAAAAATCAGTATTTCCAAAAATGCACTTTGTTTTCTATTGGCAGTAGCTTAGTGTTAAAAGAACTATGTACATGCTGTTTAGACTAATCCCCCAAATACAAAATTCTGCTGTTCACAAGAAACTTTCAACTACTGACAAGAAGATTCTTTGAAATAAACAAAACAAAGCAAAACAGCTCCTCCCTCCTGACCAAGGTGCTATTCAAGTTATCGGCATGAAGACCAGCACTTTTCTTCTGCTCACTCTTATAAACACACTGGTCACAATTATGGCTTAAACTGCAACGAAAACCTATTCAGAAGTTAAAAAAAGTAAATGAAATTATGCATCAAGAACTTTGCAGTAGAGAATACAGACATTTTAATGCTACCCTGCAAGACCCTGGAAAAACTCCACCCAATGAACAAATCTGATCGTCCATAGTTTAAAATTAAAGCCAGAAAACACAGAGCTGCTACAACAGTCAGGGAGACAGGGACTCCTGAGAAGATTGGCAACCCTTCTGGCCCCATCAGGAATTATTAAAAGCACTTCACTTGTTTATTTTACTAAAACTGAGCCGAAGAAAAGACATAATTGCCTGCTATAAATGCACTAGAAGATGGCTAAACACAGAATAAGAGGATAAATATGGCCTCAAAAAGTTTAGGTTAAAAGATTTTTGTGATATATACAAAGGAAGGTAATACCTGAATCAGTTCGTCAGTCAGACTAGTCAAAGCAAAAAAAAACCAAACCAAAAAATGTTTAAAAAGAAACTTGAAATTAATACATGGGATTATATATTGTCATTCCCTATAATAGTAAAGGAATGGGTTCAAGATTTCTTCTAATTCTCTACCCTGTGACAGGTCCTATTTCCTAGGGAATGAAAACCAAGAATTGTTTTTGAAAGAGACAAATCTCAACTCCAAAACAAAGCAGAAGTACCATTTTGGAAGAAAAACTGTTGAAAATACCTGTTTTTTCCTTCTAATCTTTTTTTTTTTTGTAAGAACACTGAAGATGCAACAAACTCCTCAGATGTAATTAATTCAATTGAGTCCATTAATTAAAATGAATTGAACTGAGGCATTTCGTAGTGTTTCATGTGCTCATGAGAAGATTATATGGAGCATAAGGTGGACTGGGAAACTGCTGGAAAATGTTGAATACTCCCTGTTTGCACCAATAATTTTAGAAGCTACTCTGACTATGTGAAAAGACTATATCCTTTATTGGAATTACTGGAAAAAACTTCTCCTCTCTGCTTTTCACTTGCATCGGAAATCAGACTCATCACCAGGGAGATGATGTGCTAATGGCCCTGTGTCCAGCCAGGGTATTTGATTCTGGAGAAGCCCAGAAGCAAGCACCGGTAGGACATTTCCAAAACACACGTAACCACCTCCATAGCAAGAAAAGCAGCAGTGAGATGGACAGTAACTCTTCGGGGGGGGGGCACATAATATTTTGTAATATTATTTTTATAGTGCTATTCACAGGCCACTTTCATGACAGTCACAAGTGGTCTGGCAAGTCAGCTTGTCAGAGTCATCCCTTGCATCACTCCAAAACTGGTTAATCCCTAATGTCCAGGTAATCCACAGAAGTTCATCACCAACTCAATTCCCATGTCTCCAGCCATGTCTTCATTCACCTCCAGCTAAGTAATTAAATTTAAATACCTGGTATCAGCATATCTCACCTCTACCCCTCTTGGAAATAGTCCTTTCTTTTGAGATCCTGAGCATTTACTGGTTTCTAAAGTTGAAAACGGACTTTTGGAGCAACTGACTGGTACTTCTGCAGGTATAAACACATTCTTCCCATTCTTAGACATCAATATATATCTTAAACTACTTTAAAGCGGCAAGGCTGGAAAGTGAAGCTCTGCTGAACAGCTTAATGTGGACAGGGAATTTGAAATTCCATGCTTAACACAGAAAGACTAAATTAAACCACATTTAAAAGGAAAGAATAAAGGTGAGACCAAACGTCAGACCAAGCAGGCCAATTCTTAAAAGATTTTGAGAAACTGGGTCACAGGAGCTTTTAATTTTCCAACCCATTCCTAGGAAGAGAGAGGTTTCCCAGGAGGTTCAGTTTCTTTGCACGACTGCATGGAAAAAATCTAACATCTTTCTATAATTTTACACATGGCCATCATATTTTATAGCAATGTAAAAAGGGACAGCCCAGAGGAATTTACAGTCCAGGATTGGTAAAAAGCATCTTTTTACCTTCCTTGAAAGTCAATTAGGAAGGCACAGGTTGCTCTATAAATTAACCAGGAAGGTTATGATCTGTCTCTTGGGAAGTACCAATTCAAAACTCATTTCAAGTTGTGCATGTTTTACATGCAGAATTAGGATCTTGTCAAGTGCAATGAGCCATCTGTTCAAGAAATTCCTAGCAAAATAAATTACTGAAATCAAGAAGCTGGATGTAATCATTCTCCCCTTTCTCCCCCTTCCCCTTCTCTTTTACAGCCTTGTGCAGACAACCTGCACCAAGATGCCAGGGATATAAAGCTCTGAACTGCATCTTAAGCACATGATGTATAGACCACCATAGAAACATTTGGGTTGGAAAAGACCTTTAAGATCATCAAGTCCAATTGCTAACCTAGCACTGCCAAGTCCATCACTAAACCATGTCCCTAAGTGCCACATCTACCCATTTTTTAAATACCTCCAGGGATGGTGACTCTACTACTTCCCTGGGCAGCCTATTCCAGTGCTTGACAACCCTTTCAGTGAAGAAAGGCTTCCTAATATCCAATCTAAACCTCCCCTGGTGAGGGTGCTGGGGCTGTTTAGTCTGGAGAAAAAGAGGAGACCTTATCGCTCTCTACAACTACCTGAAGGGAGGTTGAAGCAAGGTGGGTGTTGGTCTCTTCTCCCAAGTAACAAGCGACAGGACAAGAGAAACATTTGTGGTTTACTGAAAACGTTGAATGCTTAACTGCATAAGTCACTTTCCTTACAAGAACTACATGACACCCTTCTCTCAAATCTGACATTTTTGCAGAGCTACAATCTTTGCAGAAGATGAGAGACTCTGGGGGAAGACAACTACTTAAGCTTTCCACAAGGTGGCATGGTTCCCTTTGCTGAAAGACAGCATTACTCAGTGCCACTGAGGAAATTTAATTTTTTTTAATTTTTTTTTTTTTTATTTTTTCAAACGTACTGGCCACTGTCATGAATAGGTTTAAAGAGGTTTAAGGTCTCTACAATATCTCTAACAAGGTTTATTTTAACAAATCAGTCCAATAGAGAGTTTCATGAGTTAAAAAAAGCTTCCTTCTCATGCTGAAATGAAGTATCTGTGCTGCTGCCATCAAAAACAAGCTTCAATCACATATAGTTAAGGCACACCATGTGGCAGAGGAGATCCTAGGGAGCTACAAAAAAAAATCTAGCTTTTCAAGTCTCAGATTAAGTTTCAAATCCTAACAGACTTCTTTCAGTCTTACAATATTTTGGGTAAAACGGGCTAGCAAGGAATCCACCTACCACACCCCCTTCCCATCCCCCAGGAATTAAAAATGCACTTGGGGCAGAGGCAGATGCACTGAACAGCTCTGCTACAGAGCTGCAAAGCAACATCAGCGATGCTGAGCTTCACCTGCAGGACCACATCATGCAGTCACTACTGCCCTTGCACAACGTCCCCATCAGGCAGTGATGGACAGCAGGTAAGGTGCTTTCACTTAAGGGATTTTAAAATAACTCAAACATGTAGAGTTTCTCCTCTATTTCTTGTCTTGCTCCTCTCAGTACCTTCTGTTGATGTTTCAGCGCTGTTTTGATTACCCATGTAAGCATCATCAGCATGGTTTTGCCTAAACAGGAGAAACAAAACCAGCTGTGACAGACCAAAGAGGACAAGCTTTTTGCACTGACTCCCTTCACAGAGACCGGGTGGGTGTCAGTTCCATAAATCTTGAAGTTTAAACATCAAGGCAGAGAGGGAAGGGAGATGATGACAGAGTTATTTGCCCACACAAATACTACCATGGTTCTCCATGCAGGAAGGGCTCCTAATGCTACCCGCCTGGTAAAGAGACATATCAAAATCCTGCCTCCCTATAATGCTTTTCGTAGCATAAGGCTTATCTTGAAAGGAACAACTTTCTTGTTCTGAGGACTGGTATCTAATGCTCATCATTCCTCCAACTCCATTTGCTGTGCTCAGAATTTTGTGCTTGTCATCATTAGCAACCACTGCCGGCCTGCCAAGCAAAGCACATTTATTAACATTTGATTTAACCATCACAAGCCAAATAATCAAGATGACAAAGAAGTTTGAGTACCCTGATCAGTCTGTTTTCTCTCCTAAAATATATCATTAATGCTATTGTAATTATTTACTCTGTTACATACTGTCTTCCTGCATATAAGTAGCTTCTGATCCTGTCAGTTACTGCAGGTGCATGGCACAGCCAAAACACTTATTTAAATTACTTGGATTTCCAATTATAGCGATTCACATGCATCCTTAATAATGGATGCAAGCACAAGGCAAAACCATCAACATGACAAATTTGGAGATATGTACACAAGCATTCAGAACCTTCTGCTGCTTCTTTCTCCTTAAAAACCTGAGATTACAACTGTAAAGGCTCTGATTTAATTATGGTGCTTTTTCACATAATGGTCTCATTTTCCTCCATAAATTTTATCCTCAAACTAGGTTGCATCCTCTATTATAAAATACAAAGTTCCTTGTTCTAAAAAGTAACTTCCTTGTTACTAGCTGCGAGTTCAAGCAGCCACATAAAACAAAGAGTACTTTAAAAAGGGACAAACTCAAGAATAAAGAGCAAATTCTGTCACTGAATGCACCAGGAAGCTGACACTCATGACAAGCAACAGAGCCCTCTCTCACTCAGGACAGAAAACTCACTCAGTTGTGCAAGGGGTCAGTTATTACAGTTGGGCAGCAGAAACTTGAGCTGTAACATTCTATTTCTTGGCTTATGTTATTTTCAAGTAAGTCACACTTTCCTGAGCAAATTGAATGAAGCTTTAAATCTGCAAATTCCTTTGATGGAATTAGTTTTGCCAAGAGTGGGGAGTACAGTTAATTTCAAAACCTAGGATGTATACTGGATCCTGCAAGTTACATTCACAATTGCAAATTTTTAATTGTTATCTCATTGTGGATTTTCTTACAGACCTTGGATTCTGGATCACTGTTGATGCTACAGGAATCATCATCATCAGATTGTGGACCATTTCTGTCACAGAAAAAAAAGAAAAGATAAAAATAAATCTTTAAATCACATAAAAGTTACAGCACAGCACAAACCGGAGCAGGTAATTTCTGAAGCCATTGTACCTGAGCTTCAGAGAGGCGTAGCGTAACGTTGCTCCTTCAAACTCCTTCAGGCTTGGGTCCGGGTTCACAGTGGCTGCATGCAGATCCTAGAAATAAAGGCAGTGCTATTAGTATAGTATTAAGTGCTATTAATAGAGTATTTAAGTACACTACTATGTTATTTCTTATTTCAAAGGGAAATTAAATCCTCCCTGCAAAGAAGCGATAGTACTTCTGGCTGAAGTTGAGAAGAGGCATGCATATATTCTCAAGCTGCATTTCATTCAGTGCAGGCATCCGACTTGTTACGCCACGGCAGCTTCCCTGCTGGTTTAGCCTGAATCCATTCCCAGTGGACAGATCAGAAAAGGCAGCATGTTTGTGAGCTAGACATCCCTAGCAGTACCCCCATTCACTTCGGCCTAGGTTATGAATGACATTCATGGAAAAATAAAAGGGGAAAAACAACAGCCACTGCCATGCAAAAAAACAAGGGTAATAGCATTAAAGGGTCTAAAATCTGACAATATACTTGCCTTCCAAATGTCACTATTAATCTTTCCCCCATTCAGTACAGCAAAATCACTCCATGGCTGTTTCTAGACACATAATTATTCACACAGGAAGAAGCACATTGATAAAAAAAAAGAAAGAAAAGAAAAAGAAAAAAAACACAAGACACTGTTGTTAGCATTGATATTTACAGGATGGGTTAGGGAACAGATCACCTCAAACTTCAACTAATTACTCCACTATACTACGGCATTTGGAGGAAAGGGGAGAGAAGACATGCCTCTAACATTTTCTTACCAAAACAAAAGACTGAAACAAGGAAAGTTAATATAAATTAGGAACAGACAATGAAATTACTCTAACTATGATCTTAAAAGCAAGCAAAATGAATTTGAATATGAATGTTGGCCACAGCTGCTACAGCCTTGGATACACAGCAATTAAGGGGAAACATTAGGAATTCCATTCGATTGGCACTTTCATTAAAACACTCTAACACTACTGAAACTAGAAATACTGAAACATGATATACACAACAGTAAGATACATACAAGGTAAAACCCAAATATTTCTAGAGACAAAGTACAAGAAAAAGACAGTGAAGGGAAGGGGGATTAGTAAGGAGTGCAGA
>NW_010164541.1:50093-58632 GCF_000695765.1 Mesitornis unicolor | reverse complement strand
AGCTTGCCTGCTGAAAAAGCAGTTTTGTAGAGTCCGGCAGTTGTTTTTTTTTTTTAAAAACCACAGAATAAACATCAAGAACACCCAAAACACCCACTCTCTCATTTTCCATTCAGGTTTCTCAGAATTTTCAGAGGCATTCATCGGTACAGTCAAGCAAGGAGCAGTGCACTTAGCATCACAGGTTCATCCTTCCCTGTAAAGCCTGGAAGCAGCAGCTGATGCTGAAGTTGCCCCTCTCCTTGTCCCCATAAGGACAGAAATCCCACAGTCTTGAAAAAGAGCCAGATGGGACAGGAGATTTGGCTGCTGAGAGACCCAGAGCCACCAATTTCTAGCTTCATCAAATCAAGCACTCTCATAATTAGTGGCTCGTTTTATGATGAGCTCTCCCAGGTCGCCCAGATCAGTCTCAAGATGAAGGGGTACCTATTAATGTGGTCCAATGCATTTATTGACAGGGTAGGACTCTCACCTCAGAAGTGTTCTCCGTACATCCTCACTGGAAGAATTATTTGTGAGAAACAATTCCCAGGATTAACTCCTCCCTAACATGCCTTTACATTAATTAAAGTTGTTAGCTTTTCCTGCTAAGCCCCTCCTCTTTAAGTAGTAGCTGCCAGTGGTTATGTTACCTACAGAAGAACTTCTGGAGGTGTTCCTGGCCTGGGATGAGTCAGGCCTTAAGGAGATACAATGACCATCACCAAATTCTGCCGTGATCTCAAGGAAGCTCTTACTGAAAATTAAACCTTATGACTTCTCTGCACAATCTCTAAAATTTGGAAAAGAACTTTACAAAAGATGAGGATTCACAAAGGAAGCCATTTGGCAACACACAGGAGAAAAGAGCCGTCTAAAACTAAGTAAAATTTAATCAGATGTGCAAAACCAAAATATATTTTCACACTCTTGATGGGGAGAGAAAGGAATGTTCCAGGTTATTAATATTTACCATTTACTAGCATTTTTCTATAAAACTCCAGGATTTTCACATAATGCTTAACCCATAACTGCTTTGGATTGAAATTTAATTATTCTCTTGTTAAAGAAAAATTGCCTTGCAGGCTGTGCAAAAGTAAGACATTTTCACATTTTTCCCTTTTTTAAAACTTTTTTTTTGCCATTTATATGCACTATAGCATATATATCATTCTTCCCTACCCATTTTTTTCTGAGTCTCTGTCCAATGAAAGTAAGCAACTGCTTTTCTTTATGCTAAATAATACCCACAGTAAGCTACAACATAAAAATGGCTGAGTTGAGCTGTTCTTTGTTGACTGCCCTCAGCCGAGAGCCACATTCTTCCAAAGCAAGCAAGCTTCTGTGTATCACATCATTTAAGAGACACGGACACAAAATGAAAACAACAAAAAAGAAGGAAGCAAGACAAAGGGTAAAAAGGGAATTACTCTGGGGGGAAAAAAAAAGGTGTTTCTACATGGTTATTTGAAAAACTCAAAAGCTGAATGAGCGCAAATAAACTCCTCTCAAGACTAGCACATGAAGCTTCACAGACATATGTGATTAAAGTGTTTTTTATAGCCTCATGGAAGCCTATTGGGACAGCTATGAAATGCTACCCATGCCAGTCTTCAACCCTAGATTACACTCTTTCATCTGCCTAAAACCTGTATATCCCCCTGCCTTTTCAGAAGAAAGCAATACAAATTCCGACACGTGGGAATGAGCTAAACCAGCCCTCCCAAACCAGATCATCTCGGAGCACGGGTTTCCAAACAGCAATGAGAGGACCAGCAGCTCACAGCTCACGCGTGGCCCAACTTGGAGCTGGAAGCTGTCTACCACCACTGCTGCTGCCGCCAACAGCAGTGCTGGGATAAAGGCATTGGGAGCCCCTATTCTAGACCGAATTCCACATCTTTTGTGAAGTGCCAGATTGGCCGTATCGCAGACATCCAGGTTAATCCTTCCTGAGGAGGGAGAGGGGGAGCACTTGCTGCAGTGCAGTGAACAGGGACAGAAACCAGTCACCTGCAAGTGACCTGGAGAGGATTTGGTGCTGGCAAGCATTGATTGTGGAGACATGAAAAACCAAAGATCCACAATAGCTGACACTGTTAAATCTAGATTAGAAATTATTTCATTACCTCCTCCTTTCTCTTAACCCCATACTACAGCTTATTTCCCTTGTACTGCTCTGTACCAAGATTCTGCTCAGAACCAGCTGAATCCCAGAGGATTCTTCCTCCAGTTCCCTCTTAATAAAGCTCAACATCTATGGTTTCAAGAAATGCCAGCCTTGTCCTAACGGTTCCCATTATAACTCCAGCTACACTCTTCTTTGGAGCAGTTTCAGAATTTGGCAGCGCACAAAGTCCCAAGCCCAATTCCCGCTGCCGTTTTGAACTCCATTACTGGTATTGCATTGCAATACTATCTTACTAACCACCGAGTCAAAAAATCAGTGTTGTTTCAATAATGGTACATAAGATGCTTATCAATGAATGTAGAAACCTTCAAGAGACAAAGGCCTTTGTCTATTTCTACAATTAAAATAACCATATAATATACTAATGCAAATTTTGGAAACTTGCTTATTTTCTTTATCATCTTCTGCACTACAGCATATGGTCTTGACGCTGCCACAGAACTGTATACACATAAGTCTTTGCTGGATCAAGTTCCTTGCTGAATTACAACTGCCATATCAAATTCTAAATGAGCCTACTACGTACTCACATACATGGCATTTTAGAATGATTCCTCAAATGTCTTACACCTACATTGTATTAAAATGTATGTTGTTGTAATTGATACATTTTATAAGAAAATTACTTAATGGTGAAGTATATCTCTCATGTGTACATTACAGGAATTTATATTGAAAGCATGTCTAGCACTTTACATTCACCACTTCTGGATTTTTTTTCCTGTTTTCTACCAAAATTATAACAATTGCTGCTATTTCTCCATGAACCCCCTCAGAAATAATTTCCAGCACACTCAGTGCACAGTACATTGCATGGGAGTTTGACTGATGTAAACCATAACTGAAATGTTGTGGTCAAGTTTCCAAACCTTAAGAGTAGCATTTATGAACATGTGGGAGCAATCTTTCTAAACTTTCACTGAAGTTACTTCAGTGCATATTTCAACAAAATCAGGAACAGAAGAAATGTCTTACCTACATACATTTTTTAAAAATAAATAAATCAAAGCTAAAGATTGCCTGATTCAAAACTCAAAGCTAGTACAAAGACTTGCCTTGATTTCATAAAATTGTGGACCTTCTGAAAAGTTAGCATGAAAAAGAATTCATTTCAAAAATGATTTGATTTTATATTAGTATTTCATTTCATAGAAGTCTTCCCAGCAACTAAACCAAAGTGACTGCATTTTTTTAAGCACATTCTTCTTTCTGATAATTTACTTCTCTACTTCCATGACACCAATCAACCCTCTGGATTGTGCCTGAAAGGATTAGTTTAAAAGGGGCTATTACATATTTCTCTTTCAGAATATGTGGAAGAGAGAGTGTATTTCTTTCTGGTTCTAGTTAAAGACTGACTGCAACACAGTGATTCACTTGTGCAAATATTATGTACTGGCAGGATGTTAAGGGGCTTACACTTGAGAATACTTCATGTTTATTCAAGAGAAACTACCCTGTAAAGGAACATGTGTCTCAAATGAAGGTTCATAGGTCTTTGCGTGATACTCCTACCAAGTGAACCAAAAAGAAGACGCAAACTGGGTCCAGCCAAAAGACTGTTCTAATGTGCAAAAATGTTATGTATCCTGTATCCATACAATGCAGCAACGCTTCAGCACATGCTGCAGAACTACACAAGTTTCACATTGATCAGGCACTGGCTGTCTAATTTATTTGAGATATGTCTAAATTTCCAACTACACATCCAAAGTTTAGGACGTTTCATGAGGCATAGCCATTATAGAATGCACATAGAAAATAGATACTTATGATGTATTATCAACAAATGGCTACACTTTGGGACATTATCAGGCCCCATACTCTTAAAGCTCAGTTTAGCTAACAGCTATACCTGCAAATTGAAAAAGTTATTTCCATTTTCTTTACAATACACAGCACAAAAGAAGACTCAGCATGTTACCTCAGTTTCTGGAGTAGGAGACGGAGTAATGGAACCAAGTGATCCTTTTTGGGAGCCCTGGAGATCTGTTGGGATGGACACAGGTCGCTGCCATTGAGTTGTTCCTGTTGGTATGTGCCAGTAGTAGATCCCAGCAATGTCATTGATTTTTTTCCATCCAGGTGGTAAGTCTGGGTCTGTCTGAAAGGAATGATCACTCCATATATCTGCTGGGAACAGGGGAAAAAAAAATAAGAAAATAAATCAATGTTACTAAGACATGCACAGTTTTTTCCATGGGTCTGTCCCTGATGCATGTGAGGAACAGCTGACAGTGCTGTTATACAGTTCCTGTGTAAAGGAACACCAGAAAAACATACTAAATTATTGAGGCTAAAAGTAAGGTGACAAAGCCTAGTTTGGTTTGGTCTGTAAAGAAAGGATAAAAAGACACTACTTACCAAATAGCTGTTCTTATATGGAGCTATTTAACACCATCAGATAACTAGCTCTTCTAATAAGGTTTAGCTTCGGGTACATTAAATCACAGCACATAAGGAACTATTTGGAGTTGTGGCATACTCTGTCCTCTCCATCACAGCACCTTCCCTTCTCAATACATTGTAACAAAACATATATTTCTGCTAATCAAAGTCAGCTTATCAAAACAGACACCCCAAACACCAATCAAACAGCCTGCACTGGGTTTATTCACAACACCTAAAAAACTGCTTGGTCAAAATGATGAGAACAAAAGAACTGAGTGATCATTTTGCACGCACCATGATAGCCACAAACATACATTCTGCTTCCTATCGTTTTTACCACGGCTTAGGGGAAAAAAATAATCAAAAAATCATCCACAATGCCAACACAGAGATGCAAGACTACTGACAAACCTCCTACTGACTTATGAATGTGCCACCAGCAATTAATGTCATAATTAGAGACATTCCCAGATTTACCTGGGATTATAAATGTGTGTAAGAGATGTCATCAGTGGAGACAATGCAGTGCTTTTTAGAAAGGCAAGAGCATCACCTATGTGCAAAGCAACTGTACCCCAGAGGAGCAGTTCCCTTCTGCTGGACAGATGCTTTCCAGAGGCTGGAAAGGGACCCAGCACTCCTCTAAAGTTCTCAGCTAAATGCTTTGGGGGTGTCATTAGGGTACATGCTGTTAACCAACCTTCAGTGGGTGACATATGAATAACCTGTTCTTATACTGTTGCTCTTAATCTCTATTTTAATTAGAAGTTTCTTGTTAGTCTATCGTCAAGCCTCTTACTAGGTGTTTTATCATGGGTGCTTACTTCTGAATCTCTCTCATTTCTGCTGTCCACGTTTACGCACATGCACACAAACACACACACAAGTAGTGTGATAATTTGAATTAACTCATGGCACAAACCAGATTATTTCTTCTCCAGAGCCACTCAGAGTTCTTAAGTTACTGATTTACCACCTGAAGACTAATCTGAGCAAATTCTGCAGAAGAACTAGACAGTATCATTACAGTTAAATTCAGTAATGAGCCTCACCTATGGCCCAATATGTGAAATTAGCAACATTCACACAATCAGTTCCAGAAATTCCCAAGTATTTTAAACACATGCCTCTAAATGTCCCCGTTGCAGTTTCTACCTCATTCAAGTGTACACAGTTTCTGGCCCCAAGGTTTTACATGTTTTAAAGCGCATTCATCTTCAGCCTTGCCCATTTCTATTTTCCAACTGAACAACTCAGCTGCTCTCTTCTCAATCATATAAAAGGAAAATAAAAGCAAAACACTTGCAATAATTTGACCACATCATGCAAAAAGTGACGTCCAAAGATCAAATATCTCAACATCACACTGAAGTATGCGTGGCAACATCTACAAGTCCAGATATACATGGCTAAGTTTAAAGAACTGATTCATAAAATTAAAAAATACTACAATAATGTCAGCATTTATAAAACTTACATATTGGCCCTTTCAACTCATGCTGGAATAGGAAAATAATAAGCTTTTATTAAGCAGAGAGGCAAAACTTCAGATCAGCTCAGGTTCATGCAGTTTACAGTATTAAACAATACACTTCAACATTGCCAGGACATAAAATGTTATTCTCTTCACTCTAAAATAGGCATCGTTTCTGTCCTTGCTATACGTACATGTATATGTGTAAACATGTATTTAAATATAGTTAGTGAAGTGTAATGCTATGGCTGCATTAAATTACTCCTTTCAAACCAATCAAAGATGCAGAGGAACCAATCTACTGCTGTTTATTGTAACGATGCACAGTACCAGCAAGACCTGAACAGAAATTACTTTGAAGCAAAAGAGACAAAAGACAGCAGAAGGAAAATTTTTAACCACGAGACTTAACATTTCTGCAACATTTAGTTAAGAAAAGAAGAAATCATCTTGTATGTGGATGAATACTTGGAAGGAATTAATGTAAAACAGCTAAGAACACTCTGAGATAAGAAAAATATCACCTAGCCAAGTAATATTTATCTACTTTGGAAACTTATCCACTAGCAAAAAAATACAACAAAATATGTTTGCATATGGTCTGAGATAAAACACTAATTAAACTTCAGATTTCTTTGCAATTAACAGAGCTCAGATTTCAAAGCACTGTATTTTCCAAGCAAATACCGTAACTGACACCTGTGCAGGAGATGCACACTGCTGGTGCTGGGGCACTCCTTGCGCAGGAGCACTGCGGACAGCTCAGGAAAGAGCCAATCTCCCGTGGTCAGACTGAAACATCACCCTCCTTGTTAGCTTTGCACACCTGCATGGAAAAACACGTGTGTTCCCTCCAGCCTCTTTGTGAGTACACCTCAGGATGGGACAGAGCATCAGGGATGACCTTTTCACAGATTTCCTACTGGCATGAGCTGGAAAGCCTCCTCACTTTGCCGACTCTTCTACCAGATGAAAGCGCTCAGTGTTCACATCAAGGGTAATGAACCATTGCAAGAGATAACAGCACAAGGCAGATAAAAGGAAGAGTCAACATCCAAAATCTGACAGGGCAGACGAATGTACTTGCCACATCAGAGACCTACTATAGGACACCAAAGGCTTTTCTTTATTTGAGTATTGGTGGCAAAATAATTATCTGAATTTGAAAGACTGCTCAATGGCATGACATTCAGAGTGTCCACTTTTGGTTGCATGGGCCACTTCAAGAATGGTCCCTTATCAGAGAAGTGTTTGGAGCCCAGAACAAAATGAAGGCACCATGTTGATATATGTATTTATTCATATACACATATACACACAAACAAAAATTCGAATATATATATATACACATATACACACACACACACACACACACACATAGATATATGAATTTTTGTCTGAATGGCTGAAACACAAAGCCTGTAATAAAAAGAACAAATAGTCTTCATCCCAGTATCACTGTAACTTCACAAAGCAGTTAAAACTTAAAAAACACTAGATAAATAAAGTTTGTTACACAAAATGAAACTATTAATTCACTCTTTTGAAGCAACTAGCAATAACTAGCAACTTCCCAAGCCCATAAACACAGCCATATTCAACTTGTAATTCTGGCTAGGAGAGCTTTGTAAGCACATTTTGTATTCTACAGAAGATTGAATAAAACCCATATAATGTAATATATTGCTGTTTGTAACTCCCTTCTCCAAATGTCAGTCTCTACCAATCACCTGATATAGAGCAGTGCTAAATTCCATGCTGCAGCTACAGTTCAGATACTAAGTTTGGTGCAATAATTAGAAGCTTTAGTAATAACATTTTTATTTCAAGTTAAAATTAATTTACTCTTCGAGGCTGATCTAGGAAAACAGTGTTATGACATTGAAAAGAGATGGTAATAAACAATATAAATAATTCATGGAAGAGGGCACATAATTGGTGACCAAGCTCTTTGGCAAAACTGGTATGTCTATCACTTATTTTACTGCTGTTTCAGAGGTAAAGACACCAATCAAAGTGCTGTCCTTATGAATCACTCTTGTTCAGTTAAACAGAAATTATAACTACAGCATTGAGTACATCTTTTGGAGCAGACAAACTTGTGCAGTATATGGAGACCATTAGTTTTTCCATCATTTTGCGATGCCACAGATTGTTCCTGTGTTAACAGGAATCCTATGCATGGCAAGGTCAACATTCACCAAGCACAGGTTGTATCGGTAGCATCACAACACATGCAAATATTATGCTCTGCACCTAAATGCTGTGCAGATTTCCAGCTACCGCTCTGGACACAAACACCATTCTCTGCTGATGTAATCTGTGCATATTTCGCAATTCGAGAGACTAAATACCATGAAGCTGAAGCAGTTTTTAGCCAGTTCAGGCTTTCTTCTGCGGCACAGCCAGAAATCCCTTTGACTGAAGACCAAAGGCAGTCGTTTAGAAGCAAACACAGATGGAAAGAGAAAGGCAGGAGCTCTGGAGATGCTTTTGGGAAG